>NW_024610343.1:0-56208 GCF_016920785.2 Ixodes scapularis | reverse complement strand
TGTCTTAAAGCGCGATCATGTTTTCTCACGCACAATACCAACTCGCCCAACAATCAGCAATGGTAGGAGAGTTCTGAGAAAGACCGTGCGTATTTTGACCTCTGGTAATTGAGTAAGCACACCGTCCTTGGCGCTGGACAGTGATATGGAATGTTTTTTGTGTGTTTTCTAAGAATTGTAAGGGCTGTGCTGGAGCTGGAGTTTCCTGTTATCGGATGTGGCTGGTCAGCCCTCAAGGGAGGTCATCAGGGTGGCTGGTTGGTGTGAATCATTTAGAAATGTCTGATAGCATCTTCGATCAACTCGCACCGGAATCGCCCTGAAACCAGCGCAGTGCACAGCGCTCCTCGGTCGTGCAGCGCGATGTCGGTGCAACATCGAGGACAAACTGCGCCGCGCCGGTGCACCGCGGCGAGCTCCACCTTGCGTCACTTCGCGTTTTGTTCGTTTATTTTGCGTAGGTCAGCGCACGGTGCCCGTCTGCTGTCAATTTCTTTTATTTTTTTACTCGCGGATTTGACGGTCCCACAGAAATAAACATCGTGGACGTGATTGTCGATGGGGTCACGAAGCGGGTGACAATTCCACATGTATATGTTGGCCATCATTATTAGTTCAAAAAAACGAAACACCAGATAATAGCCGTACCTCGCTGTCATCGAAACGCCTCGCGCCGCTTTCCACGAAGTTCGTGCTTTTCGGGCGCTCCTTGCCACCGCTGCAATCGCCAGTAATCGCGGCGATGGTGAGAAGCTCGTCGTCTCGCCGTCAGAAGACCCGAGGAAATCATCTATACTTCGTTTCAGCTTCGGTCCGAGCGCGGCCGATGTTATGAGCCGAAGGGCCAATCAAACAGCGAAAGAGGCACAACGTCATGGCGTGCTCCCTGCAGCTGATAGGACCAGCCGGTATTCGCCGTCTCTCTGCGCGTGCTCCTCCGCCGGCCGCTGCGCTTTTTGCGCTGTTTGATTCGCCCTTCGGCTCGTAACATCGGCCGCGCTCGGACCGAAGCTGAAACGAAGTATAGTGCAGCTGCAAGGCGTGTTCGTTTTTGCAAGATCGCCATCTCGATAGTCTGCGCGTCTGCTACTCCCGCCATCTTCTCGATTCCCGCTCCTGGCCGCAATGCCTGATGGGACTGCCCCCCGGCGCACCGCCGATTTTCTTGGTGCACGTTGGGGCAACGAAAAGCCGCACCGGGAGGGTGCGCTTCGTTGATCGAGGACGTACGGTGCGCACCGGTGCACTTGATCGAAGATGAAGGGGCGCACCTCAGTGCCCCGGTGCGCACCGGTGCGGATGATCGAGGATGCTATGAGTGTCCGGCTCTCGGTGACCTCGTGAAGGGGAGGTGTTTCTTTTTCGGTGGTGAGGGTTTTGAGGTATATGTAACAACGTTCGTTGTTCAAATAAACTACAAACGGTGTTTGAGACTCGTTGTTTTGTCCGTTTTTTTTTTTTATCGTTCTGTGTCTCCGTTTTTTATGGAACTACATTTATTAATATATTTACAGGAGTAAAAATGAAAGGCAAAACAATTTATTATTTTTTTATGCATAATATAGTAGGTAAAACTCATATAGAAGCAGAAAAAAAAACACCAATACCCCCCCCCCCCCCCCCCCCTAAAAAAAAAAATGGCGACGTCGGCGGCGCGCCGGATTTATTGTGCGGCGGCGGCGGCGGCGTGCTGGCTCTGGGGATTCCGGCGGCGGCGCAGGGCGGCGGGAGCAAAACAGGTGGCGGCGGCGTGGAGAAGAAACGCGTTGAAGTGGCGGCGCAGAACGCTCAGCGTGCGGCGGCGCACAGGTCTATCACGTGACTAGCGGCGGCACCCGCGGGCGCCAACTACAAATTTGTTCTGCGCCGTAAATATAGCTCTAAAAATGTTCTTTCTTCTTTGTAAATTCGTTTTATATCGTACTTTTTCCATCTAGGCTGTTTAAAAAAAAAATGTCTTTTTGCCTTTGCATGGGTGGTCAAGAACTCACATTTTTTAACCCTGGAGAGATTGTGGAAACAGGAGGACAGGACTACATGAATCTCCAATAAAGACTCGTGTTGTCCTGTCCTTCGTTTCCCCACTATTCAATTAAAAAAAAGAAAAAAAAAGGCGTTTGCGTCATTTTGAATTACGGGCCATATCGGACGCCGCTGTCCCTCTCGACGCCACCGACCAATATCCGGCGCCGTGCCGCCGTAGTGCCGCCCAACGGTGCCGCCCGACGACGCCGCCCCCGACAAAGCGACCGACTCGCTGCCAACCGTCTGAAGCGTGGCGCCTTCATGCGTTAGACTCGAGCAACTCCGGCACGCGCAGAAGCAGTAGTGTTCTAGCTGTTCTACCGTGCAATAGCGTGCGCAGGCGCACAAGTGTTCTTTCGGCTTCTCTCTCAGCCTTGGGACGCAATGGCTGCGAACAATTATTTCGGCTTCACGACAGGAAATGCACAGTATGGGTAAGAAAAGCTTTTACTCTACCGTTGCTTGACTCAAAACAGTCGCGCAATGTCACAGACTTACTACAGCGCGAGGGGCCGCGAGTTCGTCGCGAAAAAAGACATGAAAATCGTAATCGCCGGTAAGGCCCAGTCAGCGCGTCTAAAGATGGCGACGACAGCGCACATTGTGTTTCCGAGCCGGTATTCTGCCGGCGTGATAGCTGCACCGACGTCATCTCATTGATGATTGTTTGCGCCTGAAACTGTGGTAGTTTGCTCCCCAGTTTTTTACCAATCTCGGAGCGTTAAAAGTGGACTGTCTGAACGAAACGTCCCGGCTCGGTTTTCGATCGTTCGAACGTTCCAACGCCGTTGCTAAGCCTAACCATGTTTGAGCTGCGACTGAATATCAACTTGACTGCAATCATTCTACGCCGGACTTCCAATGCGCTTGTAGGTTTACGAACTCGTATTATTCAATATACAATATGTATTTTAATATTTAGCCATAATGTACTCATCGGCGGAACTGCGGCCGCCTTCGAGGTCTCTAGGCCTTCTTAAAATGTCACCGCGCAGTTAGCTACACGTCTTTTTGTTTGTTTCGTCACTGCGTGAAAGTTGTGAATGTGAGCGTTCAGTCGCTTCACTTTGGGTCCTTCAAAACCTCTCTTTTGCGTGTGACCTCGCCGTATGCTTTCGGCAAATGTGACATGAAAATTGCCTGATTTTTCCGAGTGGTGCCGGTTTTTTTTGTTTGTTTTTTTCTTTTTTCAACTGCTGTTTGAACTGTGGTTGGAACAAGGATGAGCGTGGATTCATGCTTCCGATTGTTAATTCTTTTCACATTGAACCGAATACGTTTCGTTCCTGAGCTTCTACATCTTGCTGAAACGTTCGTAGACGTTTTACGTGGGAGGCTGAATGAATGGGAGTCTTGTATGTACGGTGGCAACAGCGAGTCTTGCGTTCTAAAACGAGCCGGGAAAAGTCGGCGCCTGCACCTGGGAAGCTCGAACTTTCACCGAATGTGCACCGAGGTGGTCAATTTTACGTTGCGAGATTTTAAAATTAAGAAAACAAGTAAAATTGTTTTTTTCTCCGCAAAAATGAACTAGGCATCGGCGAACGCTCGTTTTCCGCCCGAAGTTAGCACTAGCGGTCCGAACCAGTTGCCAAAGTTTCAGCACGAACCGATATTTTATTCAGAAGTTATGTGATTTTCTGAAACTTTTAATGGGAAAATATTGGCCGATAGACCTCGAATGCATGTAGCTCTATAGTGCCAGAAACCGAAAATGTGCCTCGTTTTCCCAATGAAATTTTCAAAAAATAAGAACTTTTTCAATAAAACATCAATTTGTGCCGAACTTTGTCATCTGGTTCAGGCCTCTAGTGCTACCATTGAGCGGAGAATGAGAGTTTGGCGATGCTTAGTTTATTTTTCGGTAGAAAAAACCCTGTCAATTTTTTCGTAAAAGTCGGCAGGGATTCTAGCTTGGACGACTTTTTCCGTACAAGTCAAGACCGACAAACTTGCCAAAGTCAATGGCGGATGTGTTCGCAGACAACAGAGATAGCAATAAATGTGACCTGTGCCGCAATCTTCCAATAGGTGCAGCGAGCAGACAATAGCAGGGATAGAACTGCTGCGCCAATTGTGCCACTGTGTGCCTAATGACTTTTCATGCATCCCATTGATACAAAAGTATAAATAAGAACAAAATTGCGCCAACATGTGCCCAAACAAATTATAAACAAACCACATTGAAATTAGCAGTCTCACAGTTTCTGTTGGCAACACCGACACCGGAACTTCTCACCCGAATGGGACGCCAGTGGATCTGTATCTGAAGGTTGCTGTCGCAACACCTGCTGCCAACATTAGCTGCTGTTGCTGCATGCTCACCGTGCTTTTTCTGAAGTCCTGGAGTCACTTCAGCTAGTAGTGGAGCAAAACTTGGGAATAAAGGCAAGCGAGCAGTAAGGCGTACGATGGAGCAAGATACGAACTGCCAGATCGTGATTGCGCTTTGAAGACGGTATTGGCAAAGTCAAGAGCTACCTCAAGCGATTTGGCAGTGATATCACGAAGGTGCTTCTCGCGGCAGACTTGCCGCAAGCTGTGAAGTTTCATAAAGTTTACGCGGAAATCCTAGAGGTCGAAAAGCAATCCGAGAGGCAGAAGAGGAGGAGCAGTGATGAGAGGGAAGCGAGTACGAAGAGAGCTCATCTTCAGGAAGACTTTCAGCTTGAACAGCGCATCATCAGTTCGCGGACTATCAGTGATGTGATTGCTGCGCCAATTGCGCCAAACTGCGCCAAGGGGCTAACCCTGCTACATCCTGCTACATTTAGCCAAAATATGGGTAATCTGCGCCAAGCCTGCGCTAAAGGACCAATTTCGGTCGCCTTTCAAAACCGAGACTAAACTAAGAACGTAATTGAGCATGCGTGAGCTAGGTGGCGCAAGGGGCCGCCCGACACAAAGTACCCTGTATCCATCTGGCCTTGCATGGTTTTGCCGCCGTCTCGCGTTCCGCGCCTCGTCGTCGTGGGAACCTCGTCTCGCGTCTTTTTTAAACTTTTTCAACGATAGACGCGGGCGTGTGCGGACGCTCCGACGCTAGCGTCCCAGACATACCGTCATGCTGTGAAACAAATCCACGTTTTTGCGCGACGAGAGTTGCTTTGTGAGCTGAAACGCTGGTCGCGCGACGTCGGGTGTTGCCGTCCCCACGTCGCTGCAGATATGGTGCTTTCTAGACTTTTTCATCGACATTCCTGTCCTTGTTTAAGTCGTACTCTACTATACAAAAATCCCTCTTTAAAAGAATATTACAACGAAATTTCGGCGCTTATTTCTTGGTCTATTCGTGTTTAAGGGAGCACTATCACATCAGGAATTTTAAAACCAATTAAACGATTAGCAAGGAGCACCTGGTGGATGTCTCTAACGCCTCGTTTGTAATGGCCGTATAGGAACTTTGACACATGTAGTGACGATAACTGTCTCGCCTCCGGCCACCACGAGAGAAAAGGGGAAGGAAGAGGTCCCCTCGTTCCTAGAATGTCCTTTGTGTCTCCCAGAAGTCGCTACTGTCCCCCTACAAGGTTACAGAGGAATAACCCGTCACTAAAAATTCGTACGAAAGCAGCCGCTTCGGTGGCTGGAAATGTTTGGACATCTTCTCGACATCAGCCTCCCCGAAGCTTTGTTCGTTCCGATACGAACTACGTCACGATTGCGGCGAATGTGACGTGTTTGGTGTTGGCTGCTCTCCGAGCGCATGCCAGAATAAGCCGTTTATAAACAAAAATACAGCGATCAGGCTCAAAATACAAATGTGCAATTATCATTTAAGGAAAGTTTGGATCACATTCAACCTATTTCTGAACACGACGGCTGTTTTTCAAATTTCGTGCAAGTGCCCCTTTAATTCAAAGACTGCTTGTCGAAATAATGATTACCTATGTTCCTCTCGGTGGGCTTTCTTTCGAAGGGGACCCCGGTACGTGAAAAATTTGCTACGAAAGAAAGTTGGTAAAGAGAAGTGATCTAAAGCAAAGAAGGCAGTGTCTGCACGCTGAACCCACGCAGCGCGCTTGTTTGTCTCAAGTTCAGTCGTTGTACAAAGCGCTTCAAGATATTTTTTACCCTGGCTCGCGATGTCTTGCATTGATGCGCTCAGGTTCTTTTCTCCTGTGTCTTTATATTATACAGTGCTAATCACACTTGTCTATAACGCGCGAGCGTGCGGCGTTCTCCGGGGAGCGCTAGACTGGTGGCATTCGCAGAAACTAAGCTAGTCACGTGGCGCAACATGGAACGGCCCGCCCAAGGGGTGTCCTGCCCACTCTATCAGCTGGCGGCGAACGCGGTGTCATTGTCGGCGATTAGTGCTTTTGTCCTGCAGGACTCTCTCGATACTATGCGCAGTCCTGTTAAATCCGGTCAATTGATATACTTTGGTTTTTTGCATAGTAGCAAGCCTTATACCAGCTTGATAAGTTATAAAAGTGCTTCGTGATATATTTTGCTTTGTATTTTGATGACTACATCGTTGATACGCCTTCATGCTTTAGTTCGTTTATTGTTCGAGCAATGATGTTTGTAAAAAGCGTGCGAGCAGCCTTCCGCGTTCGCCGCCAGCTGATAGAGTGGGCAGGACACCCCTTGAGCGGGCCGTTCCATGTTGCGCCACGTGACTAGCTTAGTTTCCGCGAATGCTACCAGTCTAGCGCTCTCCAGAGAAATCCGCACGCTCGTGCGTTAATGTCAAGTGTGATTAGCACAGTACCTCACCTGCCGGTCTGGCAAGCACGCGGCGCTGGAGTGTTGTTTTGTCGTATGCTGGAGAGTTACATTTCGCATACTATATTGGGAACCAGTTGGCGACGGACCGGAGTGGCATTGTTCCGATTTCGATTCAACAGCCGTTGTCTCCGCTTGCGCGACGAAGCACATACCACTGCAAGCCTGCTGATGTTGCCCTCACGTGCATGTGAACATGACTGCACGACAGAGGCACCAGCCGGTACTTTTGCAATTCATTGTTATACGTTTGCTTACTTTTGACGAAAATCTGGCACGTCGGGAACCAGTAAAACGGTTGCAAGCGTTCTTTTCGGAATCGTTCGGCAACGCCTACAACACTGTACACTTGTGGGATCTCTCAGCAGTAAAAACACAAAAAGCGAGTTCAGTCACAACACAGCACAAAGCGTCCTTCGTTTGTCCAGCACTTAAAACAAAACACAAATTTTTTCTAAGAATTTTTGTTTTAAAAGCCACTTTCGCTACTCCGAAACACGGTTTTGGCTGCTCCAAAAGCCACGTTTCCTGCTCCAAAGCACTGTTCTGGCTGCTCCAGAGCACTGTTCTGGCTGCTCCAAAGGCCACTTTTGCTGCTCCAAGAGCTGCTCCAAAATGGCTTAGGCCAATCACATCACTGACTATGCTTGAGCATGCACCTGCGCACTCATTGATTGAATTGGGTCTCGAAAAAAAAAAAAAAATAAAGAGAGGATTGAGTCTGGACAAGTGCTGTAGCGGGAGGCTAACGCCCAATAGACGAAGTCCCAATAGATTTATATGAACAAGGAGAATTATTATCTTACTCTAGTCGCTTAAAAATGAAAAAACATTTTTGGACCTGCATTTTTATTTTTTAGTACACCTTAGTAATCAGTGTTGAGTAATGAAAGCTATTTGTACCTGTTTATATACTGTCCTCTTTCCAAGTCGGATTATCACGTATCACACTGTCATGTGCAGTTTTGCTTCATGTTTTGTGCATTTTCGCACATAATTTAGTGAAAAATATTTGCTCCTAAAAGTAGTTTTGAAAACCAGATGACATTTAGCCCCTCTTTCAACATTCTTGAAGCTCGTATGCTGCTCCAAGACCTCGTGTTTGCTGCTCCCAGCCTGCTCCAAACTGCAGTTTTTTCTGCTCGCAAGATTGTTCCAAATCTGCTTTGCCCAGTCCATCCCTCCAATAGGCGCAGCAAGCGGACATCTGCGCTCGAGCAGAGCGCGCGGGTTCGGAGTGTAGCTTAACGACCACACTTTTTTTTCGTACCGAGGCGTCATCTAACGCCTATTTTGAATGTTTCTGGTTCTGGCTCTCTGGCGCGTGCTTAGACATGGCTCCCGTTATGTCGAAAATCATTGTTTGTTCGACGACGACTTCAATCAAATAAGTGCGCGGAGGCGGCAGCAAGAGTTTCTATTTGTGCTGCATGCTGTTGGTGCGGCGATTAAATGTATGCCAAACGTCTTCTGAATTCCCAAAAACCTCAAAGAATGATGGCTGAATGGCCGAATTCATTGGCTTGCCTGATCCTGAAATTGTGGTAAGGCGCATGGAGAACTTCTACAAGCATTTGAAGGATATGTGCATACCTGTCTACATCATTTTGTTTTTATTTCCCACGATGACGAATGACTGCACGAGCTGCCAAGAGATCGCCGTCGAAGTATCCACGTATTCAAGCAGGCGCGAGAATAGAACGCGAGACCACCGCGAGACTGGCCCCGAGACCGGAAACGCCGTCATCTTACTGGAAACAGACCTGTTCGAGCTCTCGCACACCATCTTCGAAGACAAAGCTTGCGGAGCGCGCTCTACCACCGTGCACCGGAAATGAGGCAATTTGGTTTAGTTTAGTTGGAGTGCACTCGGACCGCTGAAGCGTGCTTGAGCGCGTTGACTTAATGTGCCCAGTGTGTCTGCTTGCTGCATCTATTGATAGATGGCGCCACAAGTTTCATTCATTGCCAGGTCGGTCCTTTGCAAACGCGTCCGCCGTCGTGTTTGACAAGTTTCTTGGCTGTATATTTTCGAAGGAAGAGTACTACTCCTCAAAATTGTGCAAGGTGAATCTGATCGCCTCGGAGCCCATTCGGTGAGAGTTCGAGCTTTGTTTATACAGGTGTCAATTTTTCCAACTCGTTTTACAGCGTAGGAAACACTAGCCACCCTATAGAATGGTGGAAATCGAAGCAGACGGTACCGGTGTCTGTCAAGGTTTCTGTCGGGTACTGAAAAATGCCAAGAGGAGTGTGGGTGTGCAGCCCCAGACGCCAGCTGGAAAGCGGCCTCGACAAGTGCCAAGTTCGGCAGCTGCGGTTCGACAAAGCGAGGGTTTCTGCCTACACATTGGATGCAGGGACATGTAAACAATACAGGCACCGGCAGAGTGTCGTTATGGGAGTAATCGAAACGATCTACTAGAGCTCCCTTTTTGTTCCTTGTGCCTGCATAGGATAAGAAAAGTGGTGTTCTGGCTGCAGCTGCAGCCCTTTGGGAGTAATGTGCAGATTTTGTGGCATGCCCCTGCGTATAGTCCCAAAAGGCATCCGCCGAGTTTCGACTGCACGTGCAACAAAGCATTATCAAAAACTTGAGCTCTAGGCGTAGCATCTAGCGAGTTCTTTGCCTGTCGTTGACTACAGGTTGATTTATGATTTGTCGATTGTCAGAACTGAAAGCCAGGGGAAAGTGCATTTGCACCTTGGCATTCTCCGGTTCGACAATTTTATTGGCTTTAACTGCGCTCGATTTTTGCCAGTTCTCAGACTTGTTTGGCACTTCATAAGCGCTATACCCGGTTGCAGGTTAAGTCTCTCGCCCCATCTCCAGTGAATGCTGGAGACTGGGCGAGAGAAGGCGAGGAGGGTCTCGCCTCCACTCCAGTCTTGTTTCTGCTGGAAAGAGTGGAGGCCTTTGCAGGAGAAGCCTGTCCTGCTTTTCTAAATTTGCTGCACAAGGTGTCCTTGGCTGCACATTCCCGCTTTAGCTAGGTTCCGTCTCGTGGAAGTGCCGTGTTTTGTTCAGGCTCGCCAGCGACAGCTCTGGGTGCGGGCTTGTTCTGCACTTTCAGCTCTTCTGAGAGGGTGGGCGGCTAGTCTTTGACCGCGAATTAGTGTTGCGTACCTTGGCCTCGAAGCGCACTGCCAGGAACGAGTCTTCAACGGGTGTGTTTACCAACCTAACCCTCCTATGCATCAAGGATCGCGGCTGGCAACAGTGCATGGCCTTCATCACCTCCTTAGACGGAAATCGAGGGACCAATTTTTTCGAAGTAAAAACACACCAGTTGAAGACGAGTTTTGGCACCGTGCTCGAAGCTGCCGTTAACCGGGTGCATGTGTGTGGTTCTGAGGCGAGTTGTTTCCTCGTTTGTGTCCTTGCAGTGCGGCGGGTGCCTACACGGCCAACCAGGGGTATGTCACGCGACGTGCTGTGGCCCTCGCTTTCAAGTTGTTTCTCAAAGCTTTTCTCGATTTTCGCGCATCTGCCGCGAGACGGCGGAGTCCCTTCTTTGTCCAGAATTTCCATAGTTTCCGGTCTACAAGTTGCTATAAACAACCTTTTTTTGGAAAAAGACATAAAAAAATGATTATGGGGTGTTTTTTGAAACGAGCCAAGTTGTTCCTGCGAAAAGTATGCATCGCACAGAAGAAAGATGGGTGCCTTGTTGGTCTGGGGAAATTGATGATGTTTGGTATAATTAGTTACTTTTTAATTAGTGAATTTATAGGTTTGGTTTCAACTAGAAACTTTCTGAGAATCATTGATGATTATTATACAGCATTTTACGTCATTTAAAAGAAAAGCTCAATTTGGATACTTTCTCGTCAAAGTGCATCTTAGTGCCAGCGATTTTGTCCCCTGTGGCCGAGGCGTGTAACGCACGAGCACTGCATTTCCTTCTTTCCAACGAGGGAGGCGAAGGGGTAGCCACAAGGTCTATACTACATTAACCTTCCTTTTTTTTTTTTGTGCATTGCATACTTTTTGCACGAATGATTTGGCTCATGTTTTAAGAAGCACCCTGTATAAGTCGCACTTGCATATTTCTACGGTAGGTGCGGTGAAAGTCTGTTGATAAGCCTGCATATATATATATGTATATATATATTGTGATCGCAATGTGTTCTTCAATGTTCTCGCTAACGAATCAATTGAAAAATGTAACCCCCGCAGCAAATTTGCACGGTTGAGGTCGGTTTTTATTGAAAGAAGACTGGTACGAGTTATTTTCGTAAAAAATGCACCAAAGAAAAAATTTTATATATAAAAAAAAAAAATTCTGGAACTTGTACACCGGAAAACATGGAACAGGAGCGGTTGTCGCGAGGGTTGAGATTTGTTTCTGATCCTGTCTGCGGCGGCACTTTGCAATGAACGAGCCTGTGGCCTTAAAGGGACACTGAACTCCCCCAAAAGTTCTATTGTTAGTTGCTTGGATAGGACATGCACGTTACAAAAGAAACTTTCCCCGAAAGAAAAGATTTTATTGTAGATCCACATGGCAAGGCATATTTTGAGTTTGGAGTGATTTGAACGTTTCGGTTCGTTTACCCGAAGCACCAACTTGTTTCGTAATCGTTCCTAGGTACCCCGAAGTTTCCCAACATATTTTCTTGGTGCCTCAATCGCAAAACTACTTTCCACAAAAAAAAAAAAAAAAGAGCAAAGACAATATTTATTTTGCAAGGCTTGTTTTGAGTGAGTGATCCTAAAGCGTGCATGCTCTTTTTGCACGTCCTAAAATAGGAGCACGTTGCGACAGTCGAAGAGTTCTGTAACCTAAATATTGCGTAAAAAAATATTTTTTTTCGAGAAAAGTTGTGTTTGGGTGGCAAGTACACGGATGTTCTCTCTTTGCATGTGTAAAAAGAAGCGTTGTAAGGTCAGCGTCTCTTTAAGATGTGCTCCTTTGCCCGTGCCGGCGCCACTTGCAACTCGTTATATGGGAATACTGCGACATGTGCGATTGCAAGAAAAAAGGGGAGCATACTTTTGTTTACAATTATTTGTGCTGCTTGTTATGCAGGTTTGACTGTGTTATTGTCCTTCTCTTTGCTCTTTTTTCGATTGTTAAAATGTACCAGTGACGGAGGCCCGAAGCGAAGGGCAGCCAGCCAGCCGCCGTAGGCGTGTCGCATCTCTGCCGGCCTACACAAACGGCGGCTAGTGCTGTCTGTCTTGTCACAGTGTCTGGAACTCGTCTCCAACCCGTGTGTTTACTATGTAAAAAAAAGGCGACGTCGCAAAAATGTTTTGCTGTTGCCAGCCGTGCTCCTGGCGGTGTCCAGCAGCAGTGAAGGTCGCAGATGCACGACAATCCGCAAAAGTTTGGCAGCCAAGATTTTTTTTTTTCTTTTTTCTACGCCCAGCTTTTAAGATTACAGCACGACGCTCAGGTTTTGGTGAAGTAATTTGTTGCCACTTTAGCGCCACTTTCGATGCATGGGTGGAGTAGAACTCTAGACACACTACGGTTGGAGATGGATTCCAGGCTCCGTGGTCTCGTTGGGAATCGTAAACGTAAAATGGGCGCTTTGACGAGAGAGGTATCTGAGCGGCGAAGCCTCACCGTGGAACAAGCGTTAGGAAGGTTCGCTCACACTTCTGAAGGGTGGCGTCGGTAGCAGTTCTGGGAGGCCCACGAGAACCACTCGAGGAACCATCCTTATGTGCGCTCACGTTTACAGTGGCCCTACGTGCGCCGTATGAACTTGCAGAAAGGCTGTGCTGGGCTCGGCGTGGGCCAGAGTCGCTGGATCCTGGGAAAGTAGCGCCAAGCTCCCCCTAATTTTGTCGCCATTTCGGTGTATGAAATTGATCAACTTCTCCCTCATTCTTGGTGAGCCAGTGAAAATTCCCGTGACAGGCTGCTTCATAAAGACGTTTCTCGTATACCGTGGTTTTATTATTTGCACACTTGCAAATCAAGCTCTCACCTTCGCAGCATCTGCGTGTCGGTGCTTGGCGGCATTGCAAAACAATTTTCTTGTCTCGATATAATCGAGGAGAGCAATATCATTGTTAAAGATACAAAGGAGATTAGCACAACTGATAAGCTGATTGCGTACCCAGCACCAACGACGCTTACATTGGCAAGGAACTTTTTTTCAGTACGGTGATGCCCCGTAGGGATCTTGGCGCTACTGGTTCAAAACCACTCTTTGGAAAATATGAAAGAAGTGAAATGGCGATTGCATGTTGCAGCTGAGATCAACGAATTTTCTTGCGAGGTTTTGGTCGTCCTCATGTTATACTTCGTTCCACCTCAAGTGTGCTTGGGACAAGCTACAAGAGGGAGCTCCGGGCTTTCGGCATCCCTGCCATGCACGCGCGCTCGTCCGGTGCAGGCAGTGTTCAGGGCCACATGCTCGCGTTTGTAGCATTGGCTGTGTCTGGACTCGAGCTGAAACGAAGTATAGTGTCTGTGTGTCCAGCTAGCAGGCAGGGAAAGCATTGGCGCTACTTTCCCAGGAACCAGCGACTTTAGCAGCGTGGCCTTCCTACAACCGTCTTGAATCAACTGTTAGCCGGATGCATGTGTGTTGTTCTGAGGCGAGCTGTTTCTCGCTTGTGTCCTTGCAGTGCGGCGGGTGCCTACACAACCAGCCAGGGGTACGTTGTGCAGCGTGCCATGACACTCGCTTTCAAGTTGTCTCGAAGCGTTTCTCAATTCTCGCGTGTCTGAGGGAGGAACCCGGATTTGTCGGGTGGGGGGGGGGGGGGGGGGGGGGGGGTTTACCTGCCTTGCCTTCAATTACCGTATTTTACGGTCCAGAGTTCTCTCCTCCGTATGAGTCGCACCCCCATAAACCGCCGTTTTTTACGAGCTAGGGTTTGTACGTATATTTGTACGGTCAGCGCTGTGAGGCAGCATGAATAAACCCGCATATTCGTACTGGGGTTGCAATATGCGCGCGAATCAAACCGAAGACGTAACCCCCGTGGGGAACTTGCACAGTTAGGTCTGCTCCTTAACTTCACACGTACGCTGCAGTGCTAACTCGGTGCTATTAGTCTGTGCTGAAAATAGCGTTGGTATTGGTGGCGCAGTGCTGCAAGCGGTGCTGCTTTTTATTAACGTTGACTTAGCGCTGCAATGTGCATGTCAACCGGCCTTTGTACGTGTAGAAATTAAAGGAGAGGAGACGGAGGCATGCGGGGATCCTGGAACACCCAGCTCTTGTTGGAATGATTGGGTAAACACAAAGCTTACTGTTTGAACACCGGGCGTTGGCGTTCGAAGAGAGAGAGACAAAGTTGGCTAGCTTTGCATCTATCCTCTAATCATTCCAACCAGAGATCGCTGCTGCGACGTCTCTATGCTTCTCGTTTACTCCTCTCCCTCAGTTTCTCCCTGTATAGAAAAAAAAAAGAAAATGACTCTTACATTTGAAAATATGGTGCGTTGCAAGAGTGTTTCTTCCGTATAAACGGCGGCCCGTCGTTCGAGACTGGAGGCCCTCCCCTGTGTGGCGCGCTTCCCCTCACGCAAGCCAGGGTGCATCTCCTCCCCACGAGCGTGGCGGGGAGGCTAACGGCACGGGGGTCTCTTGCAGGACGGCCGGTGCCTACACGGGCAACCAGGGGTACGCCATGCAGCACGCGGCGGCGGCGGCTGCGGCCCCCCAGCAGTTCGGCGCCCGGGCTGCCCAGTCGTACGGCACCTACGACACCCACGGGGCTGCGGCCGCAGCTGCCGCAGCTGCCTTCCACTATGCCCCCAGGCAGCAGGTGGGTTGATCCTTGTCTCCCGTAGAAGCAGCCGAATAAACTACACTCGGGGCAGGGATTCCCAGTCTTAAGGAATCCTTACTTGCCGTGACTGATAGCCATGACGTAAGATGTGTACGGGTTAGGACACTTGGCGCAGTGAACACTGAGAGGTGGTCGACCAGATGAAGACCTATTGGCATGCGCATAAGTGGCCTTAGCCAACAATGCAACTGAAAAAAAAAAGAAAAGATAAAGAATTTTTATTTTCATGGCACCCGCACGCGTGGTCTTTCCACTCGGAGCACATGCTCTGACCATGACGAACGCCACGCCAGAGATCTTTCCGCCTCAGCATGTTCCCCAAACTTACTGCTGCTTTCGAGGCTCAAAATTGTGGTGAATACTAAGCAACACGCGTAGCGCCAAGTGCCAAGTTCTACATTGGTCCAGCAAGTCTAGTATTATTCTTATATTGAAGGCTAGAAGAGGGCTTTATCTGGCAGCTGCGACATGCACTGTTTACACCAATGTATAGCTCTCACCGTTGTGTCAGCTGATGGAAACAGTCGGCTTTCATTTCTGAACTTGCACCGCGACAGCGACGAGGAAGCTTTCTGGTCAGTGGCGTTGTCTGCGAGTATACCAGAAAGCTTGTGTAAATTTTAAACGTTCCAGCCCTATATTGTTGCACGACCCCTTCAATGCCCTCGGCCCGTAGTTCTGATAAAAGGCAGCCGAGAAGATCTCTTGTGTGTCTGATCTTAACTTAAACTAACAGAAAATGTTGCGAGTGCAAGCTCTTGCATTTGATCGCACCTCGTCTGCACATGCAGCAAGAGAGCCAATCGAAGTCCCCCCCCCCCCCCCCCCCCCCGCTGTTTTTGCTCACGCCGTGAAGGCTAGCTTCTCAATCTCTGCATTCACTCTGCCTAACCATTCTCGGGACTTTGTGCTGCGGGGTAAGTGGCTTTGTGTAGTCTTCTGAAGGGCCATAAAAGGGGCGCGTGTTGTTTAACGGCCCCAGCGGTTTTTGTTCTGCCATCTGGGTTGCGCGGCGCGGAGAGACGCAGGTGTACGAGGTGTGCGTCACACCTGCCAGAAGTTCAACATGGCGCCACCCTGCAACAATGGGCAGTTTTCAAAAGTGCACGCCATCTAGTGGCTGCTGTGTCCATCATCAGAGTTCGCCATTGGTTGGGCACGTATACCTAGCACGTATTGGACAGAAGGGCTGCGTCAACGTTTGGTGTAAACTCTGCTCTTATCGAAAACTATTGTTGCGTCGGTGTTGATTCAAATCTTAATTGCGTGCTCAAGAAATGGAGATGTTCAACGTTGCTTGATGCGGTTTTGATAAGGGTCTCTTGGGGCAAGCTAAAGAGGCACATTTCGTCTGAGAAGTCTGGGCAAATTGAAGATGTCTGCCATTGTGGTAAAGTCTGCTTATTTTCTTGCCCCCGGGAAAGCGTGGTTAAATGTACAACTTGCCAAAACAAATGGGGGAATAACTTACTCGCTCGGTCACTTGTGTGGTGTCCGGTAAAGGCAAGAGAAATCAACTTGGCATTAGAATGACCTTGCCAGGAGGGAGTATCAAGATGAAAATTTTTCTTCATTTGGGCATCTTAATAGAAATCACTGCCTGAGTTTCTCCCATTTCTCAAATATGCTATGATTTAACTTACATTGATTCGACAGTTAGTTTAATTGACCATTTGCTAGATTGCCTGAGCACCAAAGAGACTGCTGGGAACGTAGGTACACGCGCTGTGCGCGCTTGCCTTTTCTCGTATGGAAAATATTCACTGGACGGCATATTTGTTTTAGAACGTATGTTCAGCATAAGCTCAAACTAAGGGGTGGCACCACTTTCAATTGTAGATTTTTAAACCAGTCACTCAATATTGATGAAATTTGGAGGGTCTATTCATCTCCTTGCTTAAATGCACTGTATGACGTTTTGCTTCGTAGAGCAATTTCCCTATAAGCAACGGGGAGGTACACCTCTTTTGATGTAAGTCGCCTCACTTGGCAAGGGAATCTATCATATACAATTGATGCAAAATATTGAGCATAGCCGTAACTAGCTTCAGCTATAACTAGAACATTTTTTAAAAAATATCTCGCCACGTTCCTCATATTTCAGTTCAAAAGCATCCACAGCGTAGAATAAGTTCCGCAATTCATTAAAAAAGTGAAATGGCGAAAAAAAAAAGAAAAAAGTTCAGCCTTAGTATTGTCTCAAAGTTAATTAAAGAAAAATATCCTAGGTTGGAGGCACGCAGACATGTGTTAACTTTCAGCTCGTAGATTGGTGCATCTTCAATAAGTGTGCATTTCATAAAGCTCTCCGCACGAGACCAATCTTGGCGTTGGACGTGCGGGAAAGAAAAGGCGACACTGGAAGGTTTTAAGGACGAAGCGTGGGTGTGCAGGCCACATACGACAAGGGCGGCCAGGGGGGCTACTACGGCCAGGGCCAGGTGGGGTCCAGCTACGGGTCGGCGACCGGAGGGGCGGCCCCCGCGGCCCCGGCCGAGGGGGTGAGCTCGAGCTACGCGGCCCAGCAGCCAACGGCCAAGAGCAGCTTCGCCTCGGCCTACCGGCCGGCCCAGGCGGCGGCCAAGGTGGCCCCGTCACCTCAGCAGCAGGGGGGAGGGGCCTCGGCGGGCTCAAACCCGGCCGCGGCTGCCACCTACCTGTACTCCGGCTATGCCACGGGGGGCACGGGCTATGGCGGCATGCAGAACTCGGGCGGAGGCTACCACGGTGAGTGAACGGCCACGAGACTGTGCCCGGAATGAATCTCTGACTGGTGTTTTTGCCGCGTCCAAAAGAGCTGTCCCTCGATTTCTGCTCGACGATGGCAGGGGAGTGCCGTCGTCAGTTGCAGTACCGGCATTGTTGCGGCGGGGCAAGTGGCAGGCACTCGTTCCACTGCGAGTTGCGGTTTGACAGTCTGCAGCAGGCGGAAATGGGGGCACCGTGATGGCGGCGACATTCGCATTTCTCGTGCTTTATGACGGGTCTTTTATGACCAACCGCGGGGATTGCGACGTCTGACGGCGTAACATTCCGGATTTTGTGCCGTCGTTCGTTACCACTTCGGGAACAGTGTATGGGCAGAATGGGACGCTAGACACACCGGATCCAGGTGCATTCAGGCACCAGACGCCGCTGAGTATGGGATGACCAAGGCAGGCATTTTGGGGTTTTTGGGGCTTTCCAGGCTTTCCAGTACCCCTTACAATTTCTTGGGGTCCCAGTGTCGAGTTTCTATCTTTTTTTTTTTTTTTTTTTGCAGTCTTGAGAATTGGTTGCCACCTCGTTTAGAGGTGGCCCTCGAGCACATTTGTTGGAAATCTTGCACTTAACTACGGGCGACGTCTTTCTTGTACATCCTACTTTTAGACTTCCGGCTTGCAAAGAAGTTTCAATTATGAAAAGCGAAATAACCTCCTGTCCCCGGTTCGCCGCGCGGAGTTTCCACTGTTTCATTGCAGTCTCGGGGGCGGGAGAGACGTGGGTCTTAGGTGCGTTGTCCGACCTTTGCACGCAGGCCAAAACAGCGGCGGCGGCGGCCAGCACCAGACGGGGGCCAAGCTCCCCTGGGGCGCCGGGGGCGGGGGTGCCCCGTTCAAGCGGGCGGGCCCCTTCGTGCCCAAGATGGGCAAGCCCAAACCTCCCCCGAAGGCCCCGCAGCTGCACTACTGCGAGGTATGCAAGATCTCGTGTGCGGGGCCCCAGACCTACAAAGAGCACCTGGAGGGCCAGAAGCACAAGAAAAAGGAGGCTGCCCTGAAGAGCAACGGGGCCGCGGGGGCCCCTCCGCTGCCGCGGGGAGGCACTGCCCTGCGCTGCGAGCTCTGCGACGTCACCTGCACAGGCTCGGACGCCTACGCCGCCCACATCCGGGGAGCCAAGCACCAGAAGGTTAGTTCTGGCAGATGCCCTCGTGCCTTGCACGCTGAGTACCCCGCAGCCGCAAGGAGGTCTCGCTGGGTGAAGGGCGGGATGGGCGCGCAGTGCGGATTGCGGTGGGCTAGAGGAGTTTCGACGGACGCTTGCGACTGCAGTTTGGGCTGGCGAGTTGTTTCCACTTCCGATGTAACTGCACGCAAAAAGTGGGCATGCCCTTTGCACAGGCACACGAAAAGGGAGACACTAATGCAGCGCTGACTAACAACTGTTTTTAATTTCGTCGTCGTTTACTTTTTGTTTGACATATAATTCAATTCAAGATCTCTTCTGCTCTCAGAAAAGGAGTTGTATTACTTGACAACAAGTTCAAGGAGACCGTAGCAGAGATTTTGAATTGTTTTGTTTGAGTCATACAAAAAAAAAAAGGCGACGAAATAAAAAAAAAAAAAAAAAAAAGTTAGTCGGCATTGTGTGAGTACTATTCAAGACTCAGCAACCTATAGGTGTAGGTTGCCACTATTGGGAAAATATGGCGGTCTAAAACAGATTGTGCTGTGCCATGTGCCAGCTCAGTTCACAATGCTCGGGTTTCTGCAGGCAAGCACCACTTGTCAAACCTGCGGTGATGTGTTGACGTAAGCGAGCTGGCAGAGGCACTACCTTCTTCGGGAAAGCGATTGAAGGACTATAGTACTAACGAATATTGATAAACTCACAATGTCCGGTTCGCGCGGTAGCGTAAATTGCATTCAAAGCGACCTAGGCAACGCGAGTCGACGGTGTCACCTGGATAACTATTCCACTGCACAAACGGCCGTCGTGAGCTACGATGGTTGAGCAAAATCGCGAAAGTACCTGTTCTGGTCAGTTCAGCGTTTTCCTGCTGGGGGGCATCAGTTTTGCTGGAATCTAGAATACATGGGAGCTTTTTGACCTGTACCCCGAGGAGTATCGGAACCTGCTGTGCATCATCCAGGCAAAGTTCCTACGGCTTCTTTCACGTCCGGAACCAGCGAACAAACAAAACACAATGATGTGCCATCTTTGTTTTTCCTTCTTAGAAAAAAAAAAAAAGAATCTCGTGTTGTTGCCTGACTGAACGTTTGTAAGTCCTCCGTCAGAGATCTCAGTTAAAAGGTGTTCATTTCAGTTTGCAGATGAGGCACGGGTCGCAGGATGCTTAATCTGCTGACAAAAAGCACAATTCGGTTTGTCGTGCGAATCCGCTTTAAACGGTGCAGTGGGAGCAATGCGCTTCTTTAGACCGATTGCATGTCAGTCTTTCATCACCCAACCGACCACACTCCCACTCCAACCCGCGCACGCACATGAGCAGGGTCAGGTGATGAGAGGGAGGCAGCTTATCAACCGGGCAAGCCCCCAGGTGGTAGAGGGATTGGTGGCCAAGTGCACTAACATGCTGCAGCTCAAAGTGCATAGAGCAAAAGCTCGCACCAAAGGACCTACTGCACTGGCTAAGTTTCTCATCTACAGCTTAAACAAGTATCGCCGTATCCCAAAGGTAGGGTGACGGAACATTCTTATATCCGTCAGTTGACCGGCTGCATAGAAGAGCGTTGTCACAAAGTGGTCATTCTCCGTTGCCTACACGCGAGCAGGTATGGGCAGATGGCGTTTCTGGCACCACCAGCGGCCAACAGAGAAGAAATAATTTCGAACGACACACTTTTTGCACGAATGTTTGTGCAAACTTTACGTTTACCGTAAAAGCTCCAATAGAATCTTTCTGCTGCGGACAATGTGCATCCAACGTTACATCGGTTCCGTTGCTCGACTCCTGTCCACACAATCTGGTCTGATAGTGTAGCGAGCACCGCCAGAAGGACGTGCCACAAAATTGCGCCGGGCAATCTAGAAAGCTTGTCGATTACCTTTGATTTAGTGACATTAAACCGACCTTGCACTCGTTAAACCAGTGGGGTAAAGACGGGAGTGGAACGGCGGCAAATCGTGCGCGTTGACATCGGCGGTCTTGAGAGAAAGAGTGACAGAAAAGCTGACAAAAGGTGGGGCGCATTCCTTTTGCTGCAACGAGTTGAAGTTATTTGAGTGCTTGTCAACTTTATTTAATTTCTTTGCGATGCACGAGGCCAGTGTTTTATTGCGGGGTAAGCTAGAAATTAACTACTGGGTGTCCCAAGGAGCGGCCAAGCTCTTTAAATCGACCGCAAAATTCGGTTTCTTAATCTATCGCGCTACGACTTTGTTCAGTGTTGACCACAGATGGTGCAATTTTTTTGTTGTAAAATTTGCAAAGAGCAAATTTACGTGAGGAAAACTTGAAGAAAAAAAAAAAAAAAAGCTTAGCTCCTATGGAAACGCAGCGAAGCCACCGGTCTTCAAACAATACAGCGCCGTTTCGCACGGGAGACAAGAAATGACGCCGGCGGTCGGGGACGCCAACAAACGAGCATATGCTGCTGAGAGCCGGTGTTTTAAGAAGACAATCTTTTCGACTCAAAAGCGGCGCGCGTTCCGCAGGCTGCGACAGTCGCAGAAACAAAAACAGGCGTGGTAACAACAAGGAACTGCAAAGCAGACGACATAAGTACCACGAAAGAAACAGTTAAAATAACCCAACAAACTATTTTTTCTATCGATTCAATGTGTTTTATTAGTAAGGATGGTAAAATAATGCATTGGCAACTGATGCTTTTGAGTCAAAAAGATTGTCTGCTAATGTCGTCGACTCTCGGCACTGTATGCTCGTTCGTTGGCGTCGCGACGGCATGGGCCATCTCTTGTCTCCTTTGCGAAACACACTGTATTGTTTGAAGACCGGTGGCTTCGGTGCGTTTCCATAGGAGCTTAGCCTTTTTCTTTCTTTACTTTTTCCTCAGGTAAGTTCGCTCTTTGCATATTTTACAAAAAAAATGCACCATCTATGGGCAACGCTGCACAAAGTCGTAGCGCGATAGGTTAAAGGGATGCTGAACCGAAATCTGGATTCCCCTTAAACACGCGGCAAAGGCGTGCAACGGGAAGCTACAAACACCAAAACATCACTCATACAGCGATATCTCGATCGGATGACCGTATTTTTCAAAAAAAGAGGCGCATTTGGCAGGAATGTGTAAGTCATGTTTCTCCGAAAAGGAGAGGGAACTGCCTCGTATCTTCTCCGCCTCGCGGCCTTGGGGGAGCGAAGCGAAGAGAGGAGGAAACTAGGTATCTTGACGGCCACGCACCTCGTCAGCTTGGTTCAATCTCGACTTCTTTTTCCAAAAATACGGCCGTTCATTTAAGATATCGCCTTACTAGTACAGTAAAACCTCGTTATAACAAAATGGGATATAACAAACTAATGGATATAACAAAGCAATCATAATTCCCCTTGCTTGCTAATAGTGGGAAGAAATGGACATTGGCTATATAACAAACTAATGGTTATAACGAAATAATTATGACCGCTCCTTCAACTTTGTTATAACGTGGTTTTACTGTAGTGTTGTAGGGATTGTAGCGTCCTGCCTACATCTCCTGCATTGTTTGTTTTTTTTTAATCCAAATTTCGGTTTACCATCCCTTTAGGAAACTGAATTTTGCAGTCGATTTAAAGAGCCTGGCCTCTCCTTGGGACACCCAGTAGGCACAGACCTTAGAGGCACTGTTTTGCTGCTGCTTCGTACGTATTAATGCTCTGCCAGCGATCCGGGTCCGTCGAGACCACCCACTGGGACCACCGATGTCCACGCCCGCCAATCCGAAGCGGCCGGAATGCGCGGCACCTTTTCCTCTAGGTTGTTACATTAACTCTACGGTCTGAACACTAATATCTCGTTCGCTTTCCTTTTTTGCTGCCAGGTGGTGAAGCTGCACACAAAGCTGGGCAAGCCGATCCCGTCGACAGAGCCGGTCGTGATCGCTCCCCCCAGTGGCACCACCACGGCCAAGGCGGGGGCCACGGCAGCCACCACGACCACCACGGCTGCGGCCGCAGCCGGCGTGGCAGCCGGGGGCGGCGGCGACGCCAAGGTGGCGGACGGGGAGGCCGGGTCCCAGGGCTCGGAGGAGGGGGCCGGGGACTCCCTGGACAAGGGGGTGGAGGTGCAGCCCGTGGGCCAGGACTACATCGAGGAGATGCGCAACGACGAGGGCAAGGTGATCAGCTTCCAGTGCAAGCTGTGCGAGTGCCGCTTCAACGACCCCAACGCCAAGGAGATGCACATGAAGGGACGCCGCCACCGGCTCCAGTACAAGGTGGGCATGGCAGCCGGCCATCTTGGGTTGGGAGGGGGGGGGGGGGGGGGGGTAGCTCCTTGAGAACAATTAGAAATGTGTTACTGGGTGAGTGCGTCTCACTCCGTGAGAATCTGGTCATCTCTGCCTCGGTATGCTGCCTGGAATGGGTCTCAGACTGGTCCTATAAAAGTGGTCACTCGATTTCTGCTCAATGATGTTGTTAGTGTCGTGCTGTTGCAACAGCGGTAATGGTCGTGGCAGTTCTGCCACAACTATCCGTGCTTTGGTCGCTCTCTGGCTTGACGATTGGCAGAAGCTTCGGCAGCCAGGAGTTGGGGGGCCGCGACGACGACACTCGCGTTCGCTTAGTACTTCTTCCCGTGACTTCTGCCACCAACTGCCAGGATTGCAAGATCAGGCAGCATGACACGCTGGCTTCTGAGGCGTCATTTGTTGCTACTTTGGGGACTACTCAATGTATGGACAGGGCAGGGTGCTGAACATACCAGTGGGACGCTTTCCAGCCTCTGTAGCGGTGACAGGCTTTGCATAGTTGGAATTGCTGGATGCGCGCAGCCCCGGAGTTTTCCCCTTAAATTAGGAGGGGGTGGCTGCCACCATCTATCGTCGTGAACACCCGTCGAAACGGCCGTTTTGCTGTCTCGGCAAATCTGGCATCTCTGCACACCCGCGGCAGCCTTCTTCCTCGCCGCCACGCAACACTGTGGACATTGCATCCATTCTCTCAGACATGCCCTCAATGCGAGGGGAGAATTTCTGCTGTAGGCGCCCTAATGCAAATGGGTTGAGTAGAATGTGTTCTCCCGGTATAGTATTTTACGAATCGGTCGTCCAACCCGACTCAGCTCAGCCTCCTGTTCCCAACCGCAGAAAAAGGTAAACCCGGACCTGGTGGTGGACATCAAGCCGAGCCTGCGCCAGCGCAAGCTGCAGGAGGAGCGCCTGCGGCGCCAGCTGCGGGACGACTTCTGGAAGCGCCGGGAGGAAGACAGATGGAGGGACGAGATGAGGTGGGTCTCACTTCTTCCGTACCACCCTCCTCCCCTTTTCCCCCTTGGTGTGTCGCGGCTGTGGGATGCAGTGGCGCAGTCTGGGTCCCCCCAGGATGATGGAGGAGGAGGAGCGTATGTACTGGGAGGAGCGCCGGCGCTTCGAGGAGGAGATGGAGTGGTGCCGCTGGTACGGCCGGGGCGGCATGCCCATGCCCCCGTGGCCCCCGATGCCCGGACCCCCCATGGGCATGCCCATGCCCCGCCGGCCGGACTCTGTGGACGACCGCCATGTGATGGCCAAGCACTCCCAGATCTACCCCAAAGAAGAGGACCTGGGTCTGGTGCAACGCATGGTCACCAACACGGAGAAGGCCCTCAAGATGGTGTCGGATGCCCTGGCAGACGGGTGAGTTCCTTGGACTCTGGCGTCGCGTCCTGTTGGCCAAGACGGGTCCCACTAAGGTCTAGCGTCCTAAAGGAACCTTGGCAGCCGGCAGCGTTGGGTTGTTTTGCCAGGTTGTTGCGCACCTGGGTGTTTCCCCGTTTAAGAGCCATTCAAGCAGATCTCAGCCACCTGCCGATGCATAAATAGCTATGAACCAATCACTGCCTGCTATGCACACTTTTGCTTACAGGGTCTGTAGACTTCCACTCTGCGTTATTACATCAAGCTGTCATTCGAGGCAGATCTATGTTCCCCGAGGTCAAAGAAGAGTACCCCTCTGGCAGACGATAGACGCCTTTCGAAAAATGCCTGCCATCTGGTAACTTGATCGCCGATTATCGGAGTCGTCATTGGCTTAGGCACAGACTGTGAACATGTATTGGGCACGAGTGTTCTGTTGGCATTTGGCGCGAACTCTGCTTTGCTCGTATTGAAAACAAGTAACGTGTGTTCGGTGAGGACTCTGTTTTAACCCCACTCCTCGTGCCCAAGAAACGGCAGCACGCAATGTTGCTCGATGGGTTTTTGAAAATTGTCTCGAGCATAGGAGCTGGCGGGGAGCATCGGGCAGTGCGTGTGGTGCCGTAGTCTTACCCCGCCGGCAACGCTTTTACTTGCAGTCTGGAGCCCAAGGCTGAGGCGACTCCAGCCGCCCCTGCGGCAGCAGCCCCGGCAGCACCAGCAGAGGATGGCAAGAAGGTGGAGGCCAAGTAAGTTAGGCTAGAGCACTTTCATTGAATTTGAGGTCTTTTGCAAATACCGAGAACCATCGTTGTGGGAGCACGCATGAGGAAGTGCTACACCGACCGCAAAAGCCGATGCACGGGTCAAGTGCATCGGCTTTTGCGCTTGTACAAGGAGCTCGGACGCATTGAGGTGCGTCAAAAACTGCTTCACGCACTTGCGTTTGACCGACTGCACCTCAACTCATTGCATTGCACTACAACGAATGGGGCGAATTCGAGTCAAGGTGGCACCAACGTGCAGTAGCGCTAGTATGGTCCCTAGAAAGACTGACTAGTCTTCCGTCCACCGCCCCTGTCGGCGACTGCTGTGGAATGAAAGCGGCATGGCGGCACCGCGAGCAATCGGCGTGCTAGAATTTGGCAATTACCAAGCCACGAAAGAAGTTGGGGAAATTCAACAGACATCATCATCATTTATTAAACCTTGAAGGCCCTTACGGGCATTACACAAGGGGGTATCCTGCTGAAGAAACATTATATAAAGGCAGCAACAAAAATTGGGGTATGCTGGAGAACATTGTTACATAAAGCAGCAAAAACAGGAAATAGCACTTTGCGGAGGAATTATTTACACTTCCTGAGCCTTAGCCGCTCTCGCCTCACTGGCCTCGTCCCTTGCTTCGGTGTAAAGGGGGAAAAGGAGGAGAATGAACTTCAGTATGCTTGTTATCGCGACTGCATGTACCTCGCAGCTTAACAATAAATCTCCTTCCTAAGAAGGCAGAGGGGTCAACGATGGCTTTCTCATGATTTTGTTGAGAGTGAAGAAAGTAGCGAGTGAGGAAGGCAGTGGCTAGAACAGCACTCCGATAGCACGCAGCGCCCCTTGCAACTTCATCTACACATACACACTTTTGCTTCTTATGCACACACACACTTTTGCTTGAGCGGTGACATTACACAATTTTTTCGCCCAACTTTTTTTTTAGGTATGTGCATAGTAATGTGATTTGAGCGCGTAGGCTTGGCTCCTGCTTAGACACTATTTTGCCGCAAACGTCATGCGCTGGTCCACTTGGTGCAAGAAAGGATGTCTTCACCCCGAGAGACACGTAAACACCTCGAGTAGCACTTAGACGCTTCCAGTTCAGAAGTAGACCGACGGTTTTGCGGTATTTGCGAGATTCAATCTACCCATTGGTGAGAAATGTTAAGTTCTGTGTGGGCGAGCGGGATTCTCACCCGCGTCCCCATTGAACAGGAAGGAGGAAGCCCCGCAGCAGCAGCGCCTGCTGAAGGGGGTGATGCGTGTTGGTGTGCTGGCCAAGGGCCTGCTGCTGGCCGGAGACCTCACCGTGGGCCTGGTGGTGATGTGCTCGGAGAAGCCCGGGCGCACCCTGCTCGCCCGTGTCGCTGCCCTGCTGCCCAAGCACCTGGCGGTGAGTGACGACAGGGGAACAAGCTTCCTACCAACGTGCTTGCCGTGTTCTCAAAAGTGGTCCCTCAGTTTCCTCCCGAAAGTGGACGTGGCAGGTGCCTGTTTTGATGCAGGTCGCTCTCCAGCTTGACGGTTAAGACAACGCGATCCTGGCGACGCTCGCTTTTGCTCATACTGTATTTACTTGCATAATGAACGCACCCCCAAAACTCCTACCAATATTTGGGTTTGCTTTTTTTTTTTCCCCTCGCGTAATGAACGCGCTTCCAATTTTCAGCTCCACAAGTCTCGAATTGCGTCCAATTTAGCCAGCCACTGAGTCAGTTTTCTTTTGCCGCCAAGTGGTCGGTCCAAGTCAAGCCAAGCCGCTTTCATAATGGCTGCAAGCGGCAGCAAATGCGTACTTGCGGAAGTGATCAACCGTGAAACCGAGCGGCACACACATTTGACAGAGCTGGGGTCTAGGAATTGCCCAGCCCCGGACATTCCTCGCCTATAGGATGCATTGATGTCAAGAAACACGCCGTCCTCTGTGGTCCGCTTTCACAGTGAGTGAGAGTGGTTAGGCCTAATAACGGTCGCATTGCTCTCCTTCCTGAGTGAGCTTCGTAAGGCACTTTTTCTTTGGCAAAAGGCACACCAAAAGTGCCCTAAAAGAGGTTTGCAATTTATACAGCATAATTACTGTGGCCCGTCCACGATGTCAGTGGAGACGTGTCACAGTACCCTGCCATGTCATAATGACACTTAGAATGCCATTTGCACAAAGCGTGTAATTGCAAACATTTTGACCACGCATAAGAACGCCCCCCCCTCCAAATAGGGGTATTTTTGGGGGGGGGGGGAGTGTTCATTATGCGAGTAAATACGGTACTTAACTTTTAGCTCCAGTTGGCAGATTCGAGACACACGACACATTACGGCGGTTTCCGTTGCCACCTCGGGACCACTTTCGTTCTGTGGGCTAGCTAGAACGCGGGACACTCCGGTTCAGGACCTGTTGCATGCACCATACATACTAATTTGGAGGCTTCTGCGGTTTCTGCCACATTTTAAAAGCCACCGCAAGAGGAGAAACTTGTGACTGCATTTTGTCAGTGCAAGTAAAGAAGTAAAAGGTTTGCACAAAAGCCAGTTGTAGCACCCTTTACAATCGCAATTTAGACAGGCTTTCTCTCTCGCTTCTCTGCAGTGCTCTGCTGGTAGCAGACAATCAACTTTTCCCGGACATGTTAGCAAACAATGCACGGAGTTTTCTCGTTTTATTTTCATTTTTGATTCGAATGGCACTTCGTAGCAGACAAACTGCGTCCGTCGCTCGCCTTAGCAGGCGAACCGTATACGAACAATGTCTTAGCTCGCTCCGTGAGAGGCGAATTGGACCTCACTCTCTCCGCGACCGAGATGGGAACCCCGGGTAATCCGAGGACCACGGTGCAGGCGGTGGCCCCTGACGACAAGTACGAGGTGCGTGCCAGCCCCCAGGATGCGGCGGTGCTGCTCACCTCGACCGGGGAGCCCAAGGTGACGGTCTGGGTGACCCTCACCTCTCCCGTCATGAGGGACACAGCCCCGACCGACGCCAGTAACGGTAGGCCGCGCCGGGCCATGCCCCATCTACGCGGGACTCTTGCTCTCGGGGTCCACTTGCACGTACGCGGCAGCGCCAGAAATCGCACCTGCCATTCGTACACTTGGTTTCGGCTTACCTTGGCCTAAGGCAAACGCCGTGGTCCTCGTCGAGCCGATTGGAGCGACGAAGGGGAGCGCGTCACTGAAGGTAGGGGGGCATAACCCAACAGGTTGGAGCAGAGGGCAACGAAAGACTGCCCTTTTACCCAGACCCTCCTTTGTGTGTTGTAGACTTCGCTTTTGTCCCACGCGGAAGATTAACGCGTCACTCCAAATTTATACGAGGACAACTTTCCTCTCTCACTTGTGCCTTTGACGGCACTGCAAACGACCGGGCGGATGAGCGTGGTAGTGCATCTCCCTCGGACGCATCGGTTGGCTCACTGGAACCATGGCCTCTGCCGTTTGCCAGGCTACGACGAGACTGAATGGGGTGTTGATTTAGCGCTGCCACATACGTGCGAACTGACCCTTAAGGGGGAACACTGCTTCTAGGGCTTTTATTTTTTGGTAGTGATTCAGCGGAACAGTTTAATTGAAGTTCCCCCGTCATGTCGGCCTTTGCATTCTGATTACCAATCTGTTGTGTTTTCATGTATTTGGTTGGTTTGGATGCCACTGAAGAGACATCTGGAAAGATTACGGGCAAGATTAGGAATTAGACTTGTCTCGGTAGAATGGTTCTACAGAACACAATGGAATACAAGTGAAGACTGTAGAATGATTTTTTAAGATTTTTGGTGCAACTCGAACAAGTTTAGGAATATGTTGCAAAAAATGTTGGAGGCATTTAAAATATACTTCTGCCAAATTTTATATATATTTTGTATGCCTAGTTATACTGCTGCTAGAAAAAAGAAAAACTATGAAACCTGGTTGCATACAAGTAGGGTGTTGGCATCCATAAAATAGTGTAAAAAAGTTTATTGCGAATTAATGGAAAAAATAGTCAGGCCCATTTTACTTTCTTTTCATATCAATATTTGAAAAAAAAAAAAAAAAAGCTTCACTTTGGAACAAGACTGAAATTGCCTGTAAAGTGCACAACACAATTTTAAAATATTTTTTTTATATATATATATTTTACTTCAGAGAGCAGCGTCCCCCCTTAAACCACTATGAAGTCATGGTCCTCTGCATTGGGCGTCAACTTTTTTGTGCCACTTTGAGGCTGGCGTAGCTTCCACACTGCTCCAACAGTGTCAAAACGACTTACGTGAGCCGTTTAGCATTGTCTTCACTTTGAGAACCTGCACAAATTGGATGCGGAACAGACCCAGGAGCTCTTGTGGCAATACGGGGCTCCAGCACTGAAAACTGCACTAGCCCGGAAAGTGGAAAACTACACTAGCCCGAGAAGTGGAGCGCAAAACAGTTTACGCTGAGCATACTTGTGCTTGTCTGATGGCTGTTTCAAACTGTGTTGGGAGATGAACGTGGGGGTCGCGGCCCGAGATTATTTTGTAGCGTAGAGTGGTGGCAACTAGGTGATTTTGACGGGAGTTCGATGTCGATTCAGTGTGACGGGAGAGGAAAACGTGTTTGCTGACCGGTACCGTCCAGTATTTACCGTGCGGTGCTTGACTTCGTAGGCCGGGCCACGCTTACCTTCCTTTCCCAGTGCAGCCAGCCAGCTTCTCCGGAAGAGCCTCTTTAGTGGTGTAGCACGTACAGAAGATGGCCGTCGAGCGGATTGGTGAGGTTGGAACAGTCTTAGTGCAGGACTGTGTTGTGCGCAAGCAAAAGGGCCGTCAAGGTGGTAACACGGCCCCACCCCCGCACTTGCAGCTAGTGTAGTCGTGAAAGATGTACGTGTTTAGAACGATCCGTTTTGAGTGTAGTGGGCTTTGTGGTCGGAGACTGTATTGCTGTTTTTCTTGGCGCGTGTCTGTGTGTGGTTAATTGATGATTGGCGTTGACTTTTGTGCTCGACGGTGTTGAGGCTGGCATACTTTCCCTAGTGCTGCAGCCGTGCGCTGCCGAGTAAATGCTTGGCTGGCGCCTCGTTTGCGTGCACCCTAGTCCACAGGAGACGCCATTTGAAGCTACCTGCTGGTGCGGGTAGCTTTGACGGCATTAAAGCCACATCTAGAGTTACGGTGGTCGCCGGTAGATACACATGGTGACACAACTGTGTTTCTGCCACCTTGGTGACGTTGGTGCCTCTTTGAAGAGCGTGTGCACAATGCATCACGATCTGGTAGCTTGATGCAACTGGCGCAGATACACGACACTACTATGTGGTATCTGTCTGCACAGCGCTGGTGCAGAGGTAGAATGCGTACTAACTTTGTCAGCATGGCTCCAGCAAAGATGTAAAATGCATTCTATTCCTGCATTGGCACACTCGGAACACGTTGAACATCGCCAGCCTGGACACCGGACTAAAGATCTGATTTTCCGTCGACTCGGTGTCGCAGTGCCGTGCTGCATGTGCACACGTCGCATTGCAGTATATAGCCTCGACAGCATCGTGCAAAAAAAGTGGATGCCGAAAGTGGAACTAGCTTGTTGCCTCGGTTGCTCAATTGCACGAACCGGTCATTGCCCAAGAGAACATGTCTCAGTGGTCAGAGAAAGGGATGGCTCCTCTTCCCACCTGTGCTGCAAACGTGCAGGTGGCTTTGATCTCTGCGGCCTTCCTAAACTCGGATGCTCGGTGCTTTGGGACCTTCTTGTCCCATCGCTCTTTACGTCTGGAGACGCTCGACGAGCTCTCGGGAACAGAGAAGAAGCTCGTGCCGGAGAGCGCGCCATCGAGAGGTTTCTACGAGCTCGGGGAAGCGGGCGGCGGGTGCTGCGCCACCTCGGCTACTCCAGAGCCTGTGGTGCGGCACGCCGCCCCTGGGGCGGGGGGGAGTCTGTTGTGGTCACTGGTGACGGAGGTTGGCAGCAACCAGTTGGCGGCGACGGACGAGAAGTGGCTGAGGAGACGGTGGAAGCGGGTGGGGGAAAAGTGGGCGGGGGCCGTGATTGGATGCTCGGTCGGAAGGATTTTTGACCCCCCGCATCGTCTGGGTTTTTGGGGGGGACGCCCCACCGCCAGGCACGCCCGTTTCGCAAAGTCCTTGTTCATTCTCTAAGGAGTTACGCTGGGGGTTCGCACGGGGCCTGCCTGGGGCTGGGGCATTCCCCAGGGGTGCTTGCGGGGGGTTGACAGCGGGGGTCAAACACCCGTTCCCTGCACTAACGGGGGCCGTGTGCCCCCTTCCCCTCTCTCTCTCTCCCTCCTTTGCCGCCTGGTTCCTAGCCAGTGCAAAAGACCCGCCGGATGTTCTGGGCAGGCAGAAATGCCTGGACGCTCTAGCCGCCTTGCGCCATGCCAAGTGGTTCCAGGTTGGGAAGCCTTTTCAGCCTTATGTCTGTGACGCCTTGTACCGCTCTCTCTCTCTTTCACTCTCACTTTGTGCCCATGACGGGAAATGTGCTCACCTCTGAAGGGAAACAGAAAACATGGGGCTGGAAAGTTTGACACCTGAGGCTCGCGTGGGGAGGTGCCGGGGCCCGTCCGTCGCGTTCGTTTACGGTTTCTTTCGCTCACGGTGTTTCACGGCACCCTGCTAACGTTTGCTCATAACGACGAGAAGTCTGATTTGTGAGACGCGTCGGTGCTAAAGCCGTCTAATTAATGCAATACCCACTAACAAGTTGGGGTTACATTTTTCTCTTCAGAGTTACTTGCGAAGAAAACTGTCGAGGCGTGGAGATGTGGTGCGGACGCTCTTGGGAAACTTGACAGCATCGTGGCGCACAGTCCTCTCGGGACTGTGGTTGGGCAGGAGGGCTAGTCTGTCGGGGTAGTTTAGAGGGTTGGTGGGGACAAGTTGAAGTTAAGTTTACTAGACCACAGGGAGGTTACGACAGGTAGCACACATAGTTGCGGCTGCGATTGTAAACGCATTGCAGTTTTGTCCGATACGGGTGGCCGCCTAATCGACTTCGCATTTTAGTCGCCAACAAAATGACAGATCGTCCGGCCCAAGACGGCCCCGGCACCGGGGAAGTCTAAAGGGTGGGCGGGGATGTGTCGCCTTTTAAAGGGGAAGCCAAAGAGCACTGAAGAAAAAAAGAAAAGAAAAAAAGAACAGCCGGCGTTGTCTTTGCAAAAGAAAAAAAAAAAAAAAAGAGAGTGTGGTGTGTTGTGTGGGAGAGAACGTCGGAACCGGCGGCGGCTGACCCAAGCCCCTGCCCGGGTACTTTCCTTCCTCTTCTTTCCCCTTGGGCATTGGGGTATCCAGGCTAGGGCCAGCAGCCTGCAATCGTGCGTCATGGTGATCCGCATCCTGCGAGACTTGTGTCAGCGCGTGCCCACCTGGAGCACCCTCAACGCCTGGGTGAGTCGGCCGGACGGGGGAGGGACATCTGGTGACTGTGAAAGCTGTTTCACTTTGGACAGGCTAATGGTGGCCATGAGACCATTTCGTTGTGCACCGTCACTCGCACGTCAAGGGCAGATAAATTGGTTCTTTGACCACATCGTAATTCTTGATTTGTTTCAGTTTCGGCGATGTTACTACCCAGAAGAAAAAAAAATATCTCTGGAAGATGCCATATTTACATCCACCAACATCTAGAGTACAGTCGCCGACCAATTATTCGGACTTCGCTGGGACCGAAAAAACGTCCGAATAATGGAGCAGTCCGAAAAATCAGCAGATTGAAAAACTTGCCTTTATTACTTCCAAGTGGGCTTAAAAAAGCCGTAAATAGTACCTTGGTTCAGGTTACGCCTGCGTGCCTTGTTTTAGGTTACGCCTCCATTTCCGTTCGACAGCCGATTTTCTTTTAAAAGTTCTATAGTGAAGAAATTTTTTTGGCTCCCTATTTTGGTTTCTTTTCACACCTTTTACGACGATCGGTGTATGAAATTTGATTTCAGAATTCATGGTCCCTTTAACAGAGAACTGACAAGTACAAAGTGGTGACTTATGAGTCCCTCTATGAAATTTCTGCCATCTAAAGATTTAGAGCCAAAAAAGGCTTTCCCTGGAATCTTGGCACATACAGTAAAACCTCGTTATAACAAAACGGGATATAACAAACTAATGGATATAACAAAGCAATTATAATTCCCCTTGCTTGCTAATAGTGGGGAGAAATGGACATTGGCTATAACAAACTAATGGTTATAACGAAATAATTACGACCACTCCTTCAACTTTGTTATAACGAGGTTTTACTGTACAACACACACCGGGAAACATAAACAGGCCCCCAGGGCTTCGCCAACGGTGTATGTCCATGGATTGCACTAACTGACGACGGCAGCAAACAAGAAACCATCTGTGTAAAAGAAGGAAGAAAATTTGAGGCGGAAAACAACTAAGAAGATGATGAAAACTGCTGTTCCTCACGATGTAGTCATCCCTGATGAAGAAACCGAGCAGGTTTTGAAATGTCGGATTGAACCGTTTTTTGGTTTTTGGTTAGAGCTCTTCTGTCTACACCTTTATCGGGGCATGTTTGTGGGAATGTGTCTTAGGGCATGATTGTCGGCATGTAGTGGGTACAATGTTTTCGAGACCATATTTGTGAGGGTATGTTTATTGGGGCTTGTGAGGGCATGTTTCTGGAGACATTTTTGGGAGGGCATATTTGTAGGACATGTATATCAGGGCACCTTTGTAGGGACACCGTTATCGGGGCGAGGTGTTTGAGTGGACATTTTATAGTAACGTGTTTCGGGGACATGATCAGGGAGACGTGCTTGTGAGGGCAAGTGCGTGAGAAGGCTGTGCTGTGCAGGCCCTGGAGCTGCTGGTGGAGAAGGTGCTGAGCAGTGCAGGGCAGCCCATGCCCCCTGGAGACGCCCTGCGGCGCGTGCTGGAAGCCGTGGCCGGAGGCATTCTGCTGCCAGGTGAGTGAGTGATTGAAAACACATACTTTTGCACGAGAATGAGAATCTTAGTTTATGGGTGGTACGCCCAAAGACGGGTTGGGGGCTTGTGTGGTTGTGAAGTGGGGCGAACATAATGAATGTGGCGCTATAGATAAATAAATGAATCCCGAACCTCCCAGTGGACTCCGGCAGAAAATTCAGGATCGCCTTTTGGCGTTGTAACTCACGCATCCAATGAGTTCGATTATGCCTATTACAGTATAGACCACTTACATTGTAACCGCTTATAGCGCAGGACGGGGTATAACGCTGGTTTTTAAACCACCGGTTCGCCCCCTATAGAACTCCATGTAATTACATACCGCTTAAAATGCAGGCGCGCGAAGGGAAATACCGGTTATAGTGCGGTTTCTGAAACAGCCCGCCGACCGACAGGCGCAGCGAGCACGCTTCCCTGTGCGACACTAGATAACGGCGCTAGCCGCAAGTGGCACTCACGGGGGCAAGGATGGCATGGAGGTTGCTCGAAGGAGCGGGGAGAGGCGAAGACAGAGGCTTCAGTTGCCATAGCAACGGAGGGACGCACGCTTGTGTCGTTCACGACGCAAGGCGTTGGAATAGGTGGTATTGGTTGGAGCGAGCCCAACCAGCCCAACTTTCCCCCGCTGCGTTGGAAACAACCGCAACGACAGACCAATCGCAGGTCGAGAAGTGTTCGCGTGCGTTGCGGTCGCAGGCCGGCTTCTTCTATCCGCAAACATGGCGTCGGTGGTGATCGTCGACGTGGACGGCGCAGTGAAAGCTCATCGTTCCGCGTAAAAGCGCTATCCTTGACTGAATTTTCGTTGTGTGTCGCTATGATAACCCAGCACGTACTGGAAGGAAAGATTCACTTACTCGTGCGGCGATGTCGTAGCGGCACTCTCAAGACAGCCAAAACACCAGTGTCGTCGTGTCTGTTTACTTCGACTATAGTGGTGCTTTCTAAGCATTTGTATTTTCGAACATCGCCCGCATTTCTTATTTGGAGCATTTCATGCAAGTAAGGCATTTCATGCCTTATTTGGAGAATTTCATGCGCGTACCGTATAAAGGGTGCGAATTTTCACGCATTTTCATCTCCAGAGAAAAGTGATTAGGGTTAGCAATCCTGAATGCTCGCAACGTCCTTCCGCAACCCGCGACGCCGTTAAAAGGCTGCGCCAGGCAAGTCGCTCATTTCTTTCAAAATATGTGACACACTTGAGAGAGAAGTGTACTAGTCTGGTGAAATAGACTTTCCTCAAACTAAGCTTTATTATTCATCTAATATAAAATAAATTCTTTTACAAAGGTAAGTTGTCTCATGGCATGTATTTTGGCCTGAAAAATTGATGTTTTGGTTATAGTGCGGATTTTCGGGACTCTTGCGACATACGTTATATGCGGTCTACACTGTATTGTAAATCTATGAGAGGAACCAACCCGCTACCACCAGGGCAGTTCTCAATGGCAGCCATTCAAATATCTTTATATATTTAAGGAAAGGTCAGGTTTGGAAATGGTTCTGGAACGTCGCATGGAGATTCTTTTTTATTTATATTTCTTTTTGGATTTCGAAAAACACATCTGTGCTTATGGCACCAAGCAGCTCCAAGATTTGCTTATACTGCTACGAAACTTGATTTTTGTTGCTCCTGAGCTGCTCCAAAGTTGAGCTTTTACTGCTCCAAAGGTGCTCCAAGGGGGCATTTTTGCTGCTCCCAGACCTGCTCCAAAGGGCTGAAGCTTGCTTCCACCCCTGCTATAAGAAGTTCATTCTATGATAAAAAGTTGACATGGGAGTCTGTACAGCTGAAACAAAGATTGACACGAGTCGGGGACGAACTAGTGCGGCTGCACTGCTTAGATGAATAAGCACATATTTATAGGGAGTTGCTTCAACAGTCTACGGGATTTTCTGCTTCTTTTTCATTGTTTGGGACTGTCGCGGAGCTGTTGTGACTCGCTGCCTCTGCTGCCGCCCGGTGAAGGGGGGGAAAAGGGAGGCGCAGACTGTCGTTGACGGCTAGGTGTTGACCGCGCTTGCAGGTAGTCCGGGCCTGGTGGACCCCTGCGAGAGGGAGCCTGTGGATGCGCTGGCCGGCCTGACAGACCAGGCACGCGAGGACATCACGGCCAGCGCTCAGGTAGGCACCCCCGTGACGGGTACCTGCCACCCAACGTCTTAGCGACTGCAAAACTCTGGTTGAGCGTTTACCGCATTCCTGTATTATGTAGCGGTTTACCAGTTAAGGGCGCGTATTTGTCTCTTTCCGGAGCCTATTTGGGGGGCGTGTCTTCTCGACCCCGGAAAAGCTGGCAAACGAGCGCTTTCATTTTTCTTTAATTGCTTAACTGATTAAACATTCAAATTCAGCTCCTCTTAGTCATTATTGCATTTATTCAGTAAATGTGTAAAATATTACCATGTCTGATAAAAAAAAGTTATTTTTTGTCCGCATTGTGCGAAGAAACCAAAACGATAGCCGTAGCATTGTTGTGCAATGCGGGTGGAATGGTGCCGTCACATACCCAAGGACAGAGGTCCGACGTTTAATTGTCATAGCCGTCGTGGATGCTACTGACGGGTGCCACCAGTGATTTGTGAAGTAAGCCTGGTGGAAGCTTCTAAAACCATACAACATTACGCATAGCTACTGGATACTGCCAAAGTGTGATTTTGCATAACGCAAAGAATGTTTAGAAACAAGTCTTTCAAGCAGACGACACGATGAGGCTCCCTTCGTCGCGCAATTCTTCTTGGGACGCCAGGGCTGCCCTTTGCACACATTGTGCAGAACGGCAGACGGGAAATCCCAGCTTCCCTCTCCTCGTGGCAAGAGGGGAGAGAAGCGTTTTTCTATAGCGATGGCGACAGTCCACGAGCTCCAAATCTCTGCCAAGTTTTGCCTATCACTTCAAAAAAAAAAAAAAAAAATTATTGTGTCATTTTTTTAGGTTAGGTTAGGTTCACGGCTTGCCTCATCAAATAGTTTGTGTACCATGTTTACACCCCTACTTTTTTCTGGAATATTGATACAATAAAATGCTGAACACCTAGCCGTAGAATGTTTTGATTTGAAGTCCTGACCGTAGAGGTTTTTCCATTTCGTGACTGTGTGCCCTTCGTTGCAGCACGCCCTGCGCCTGGTGGCCTTCCGCCAGATCCACAAGGTGCTGGGCATGGACCCGCTGCCCCCTCCCAAGTTTGCCCGCAACCTGATGAACCGCAAGCGCAGGCGCGACGGGGAGGCCAACGAGGCCGAGGGTGGGTTTCCCAGCCCTCTTCTCTCTTGCCAACTCTTTTTAACCTGTAACCAACTATAGCAGGGGTCTGAAACGCGCGGCCCGCGACTTGCTGGGGAGGCGGCCCGCAGGCAACCGGCTATAAGTACCGGTTTTCACGCCTCTGAACGCTAGAAATGGCATGCACCATAGTAATCTCAACTCGTCGATTCATTTTCGCTCGAAAAGTAGCTCTGCTCTTTTCACTTATTCACATAGTTTATACACAAACTCAACTCTGTTACGTCACGGCGCGGTGGTGGCGCGTCGGCCGCACTTCAGTTCTGGGGCTGTGGGCGGATGTCCCCATTTGAGACGTGTATTCATGCATTGTACCGTCAAGTTGTACGGATCACCTGCGGACTATGTTTAGTGCGTCTTCAAGTTCAAACGGCCGCCTGATTGTTTGAACTGTCGTCTGCTCTTTTAGACGACACCGGCCCGTAGACCAAATGTTGGCCCAGTACTTGCGATAAGAAGTGCAGGCCTCAAAAGAGTAAAGTTTTAAGGTTGGTAAGCGGGCTCGATGCAAACAGTAGATGCAAGGAGATGACGATCATTGTTACCAGTGGCCATCACCGACTAGTTATGCCGGATTCACCTGGTCCGTCCGATTCTGCTTGTGATCTTCAGTATCGATGTCGACTATCTCAGCTACGGTTCACGCATTTGCGTCCCAAGGAACGTCTTGTCTCGACTGAAATTTGCGAGCGAAATCTCACCATGCGAATTAGACTTTAGCGTCCATTCTGCGTCGTCCACGCAGAATGAATCGTCGCATGTCACATTATTCATGCGAAGTTTTGCGGTGTAAGGAGCCTCGATAATTTCGCTGAGGCCGCTGAAGTAGTCGGACGTTACCAGGAAGACGTAGAATCAACATTTTGGACGCGAAAAAGGGCAGGGGGACTCGCACAGATGCCGACAACATCGCATTTCAGTGGTTTGTTTATGGGCGATAGCGAGCTTCTTGCCCTCACTCCATGGCACATGCGCAGCGCCGGTGGCGTCCGCTAGGGGCGCTCCGGTTTGTTTGTAAACATGAGTAGTTGTATACTTATCTGTGTCTATTTGCACTTTGTTTCTTTATTAATTGCTTCCTGGCTTTTTGTAATGTAGAACAATTCCAAGGCTGCAAGCACAAGCTATTTGTTCAAGGATGCATCTCGGCTGCACGAACTTGATCAGCAGGAGCAACTGTCAGAGATAAAGCTTTCATATAAGGATGTCACTGGCTAAACTGCAAGTTTACAGAAAGCATATGAGGTCTCTTCACTTTGAAATCTTTTGAACCCTCCACCCATCTTACATTGGCCCCCACACTCAAATGAATTTAAAACCACTGAACTATAGGAAGAAACCCATCCCTGACTCTTTTATGTGATGTATGAGGAGTGTAACTGCGGCTCTGAAGTTCCCACCTCTATCTGCAGAAGGCAGGCTGCGTAACGTAGGGGGTGGTTTAACGGCTTTTTGGGCACGTGAGTCTGTCTCCAGTTCGTCCTCTCTCGGCTCACGTCCCGCTCCGTCTGTGCAGGGGCCGACGGGAAGAAGGACAAGAAGGAGGAGCAGGCCAAAGTGGCGGAGCCGGCGGCCAAGGCCTGAGTGACGTCAAGGGGGCGGGGTCGCCTTCGCACTGGCTGGCCCAGAGTCGTGTCTGCACTCGCACTAGCTGCACCCTAGCGGCCGCTAGCTTCTCGTACCCCGGGCTAGAGCCCCCCATTTCCAGCTTTCCCCCCCTCGTGTACGCACGCTTGTCGCCCAGTGTCCCAATCATCCCCTTTTCACGAGGTGCTCTCAAGTACCTTTTTCGTTCCCCTGACAAAAAGCGGACGTTTTCTCTCTTTGTGTGTCCAACGCAATGTGCAAGCGTGTGTGTGTGTTTGCAAACCCCTGGGATTGGTGGCCCGGCGACGGTGTGTATTGGGAGTCTGGCCCGCTTGGGAGTGGAGGGGGAGGCAGGGTCCCGTTTGCACCTAAGGATTCTGGAGAACGTTGTGAAGCTCATCAAATAAAGATTGCCATTGTGGACCTTGACCACTGTTTTGTTTTTTCTTTTAGAATGTACCACAGTCGAACCCAAGCAGTAGTGAAAAAATGTGGTTGCCTCTTGCTTCTCTTTTTGTACCTGCGTCATGCCATTTTCATGTTGAAGATGTGCTCCTGCTCCGCCGTCGTAGGTCCCAGTAAACGGGGTACCACTAGGATATCACAGACGCATGTCGCTGATAGTCAATCTGGTTAGGTATTTTTCCATTTCCTTGCTCACTTCGTGCACTGGAGGATCCTCCATTGTTGTCAGGAGTTACCTTGTCAGTTTGACTGGACGACATTCGCTTCACAAACTGATGCAATGCTCTAATTTATCCACCCGGCCTAGGAGTGCATGCACCATGTCGTTTGGATCCACGGCACCTGCAGTGTTGGTGTCTTCCCAACTTTTAATCATGTCAGTCATGGTCTTTTCAGTTCCTCATTCTTGTTTCTGTGTTTAGTGTCCACCTCCTCAATCATCTTGCATATTCTGCAGACGAAGTCGACATTTTCAGTCTCTTGGGTGTTCTTGAAATTGCTCTCTGAAAGATATGCCCATCTCCCGCTTTTGTCACAGCCGATGGGGGGGGTCCTCTGGCTTTGCAACCTTGCGGCTCCTCCCATTGGACATCTTGGCGATAGTGTGCTATCGTTTCGTGTTTAAAAAAGTGAAAGCCGTTTACAACTTCCTGTAACGCCGAATTGGAGCGCAGCTCTTGAGGAGGAGGAGTGGAGGGTATATTCCTCCTCCTCCCTCGTGATCATGCCTGCCAGTCCTCCTCGCCTCCCGCTCCCACTCCCTCTCCTTTACCACCTCCTCGTCCTTCAAGCTCCTCCCCCCCCTCGCCTCCGGCTCCTCGTCTCTCCTCCCCCCTCCTCCACCTTCGCACTGCTTTCCTCCTTGCCGCTCAAGCCGGACAATGAGGGGAGGAGGAGGGGGAGGAAGAGGGGGAGGAGGAGGAGGGGAGGGGAGAAGGGGGAGGAGGAGGAGGGGAGAAGGAGAGGGAGGGGCGCGGTTACGCCGACGCCGACGGAGGAGGAGGGGAGGGGAGAAGGGGGAGGAGGAGGAGGGGGAGAAGGAGAGGGAGGAGGAGGAGAGGGAGGGGCGCGGTTACGCCGACGGCGACGGCGACGGCGACGCCGACGCCGACGGCGACGCCGACGCCAACGGCGACGCCGCTCAGGCTGGAAACGGGCCCCTAAGAGCTGCGCTCTAAAAACGGCGTTAAGCACGTCGCGACGTTTAAAGGAAGACCTCGATAAGAAACTATCCGCCAGATTCGAAACCAGGGGTGCTATTCTGGTCGCAAACGGGTACCTTTCGAGTTGTGACGTATCGAGAAAGAAGGGGCGGAGCCTCAAACTAGAATGATTCTTGTTTGAGGCTCCGCCCCAACGTTCGGGTTCACGCACGCGGTCAGCTAGAATCTGACGATGCCCACGTCACGATGATGTGTCCACGCAGTTGGGGCGAAGAATTCCCCGCATTTCCCCCTGTTCTTTTTGTTCTCTTCTTTTTTTCCTCCGGGAATTAGAACGAGCGAATCACGGAGGAAAGGCTACCTTCCGGAAAATGGAAGGAAACAGAAAAAAATAACATTATCCTTTTATAAAATACAAAAGATTATTTCAATAATTATGATGTAAAGTAAATTTAGCTAAGATATCTCAGCTTGTTTTCTCGAAGTCCTTCGCTACGGTCTTTGAAAACAAACATGGCGAAAACCGTGGTAACGACCTTGTGGTGTTTGTGTCTCGTTTGCGTCGTTGCTTTCCCTGCTTCTGCACGATACGGATGGCATTACGAGAAAAACAAATATTATGTGAAGGTGCGCTGCGACACCGATCATCCTTTGTGAAGCCGCCGTGAACATAAGCTGCAAATGAAATTTCCTGTTTGCCTGTGAAGGAGACTTCAAATGGATACAGAGCTGACGACGACTCTGTGGTAGTATATGACAAGTCATGAGATCGACGCAGAGTGCAACGGTTGTGAGCATCCTGTGGATGATGCAGGAAAGTTTCTTCGGGCAGTTTTAATAATGCTTTGCTCCTTTGCTCACTGCAGTGATTATGCCGGTATAGTCTCCATAAGACATGCTCTTCTCTTTCGGCGCTGAAGAAATGCACGCGACGGCATAATCTCGGGCAGTCTTTTTTATTTATTTTTATTTGCAGAATAGCTCGTGAAAAAAAAAAAAAAAAACGGCCTTTACGTTTTTCCACGTCCCTACATAGGTACCTCGCTTTCCCATTGGCTTCATTGCGCGTGACGATTCAACGCCATCAGGGTTGCCACTGGTGGCTACTTTTCGCCAAATTGGCTACTTTTGGGGGCGCTTGGCTACCAAAAATTACGCTTGGCGATCTGGCGATTTTCTGGCTACTTTTGGCGGCTCGTTGCGGCTCTCAGCAGTATCGCACAGACACGTTTCCAGGCCAAAGCAAGCTCGTCCTGCAAATTTTAAACGCTGGAAACGGGGAGCATTTACCTGGATTCTGCACAAGCTGACCTTGGGGAAGCATTTTCAGAATTGCTTGCTACTAGCGGACTGCCTGCCCAAGAGCAACTTCGCACTCGGGAATGATGCTTTGGTTTTAAATAAAATGGCTAGTCAACTGCAAACGCGCACTCTTAACACAACATCTGCACACTGCAGGTTTCAAGCAATCAGCCCGGAGGTTGAAATGGGGCCCAATGCTTGCTGGGAAATTTTCAGTTTGCCTTCTCACCTTTTCAGCACCTTTAGGAATGAGCTGGAAGCGGTGATCCGACTACTGTGGTCTGCTTTTGCAACGAACGAGACGAGTCCTGTGTTCAGCGTTTGGTACCAAGCACTGGTTTTCAGGGATGCTGCCGCTATATGCCCTTTTCCAGGAGTAACCGCAAGCGCCGTAAAGATTCTGACGCTTCCAGTCTCAAATGCCGAAGCAGAGAGGGTATTCTCCCATGTAGCGCTGACTAAAACGGAACTTCGCAATGAGATGAAGCTTTAACTTCTGGAGTCCATCCTAAGAATTAAGTGTGGCCACCGACTGCAGCGGAAAACATCATCTACATACATGATCCCAGATAAAATGCTCCAGAAAATGACTGCAAATCATTCTGGGGCCAGCAGCATCTACTAGCACTTTGCTGCAGTGTTTGATATGAGTTTGAAGTGCTTCACCGTCACGCTTGTAAACTCCTATACGGCCGGCACGTGTGTGCAATAAACTGAAGATTCCTATATAGTGTTCGCTACTTCTTTTTTTTTTTTTTAATACCGTTTTCTTGTACATATTTGGTGTGGCGACTTTTTTGGCGAAATCTCGAATAGAATGGCTATTTTTGGCTACTTTCTGTACGTGATTTGGCTACTTTGACTCAAAACCCAGTGGCAACCCTGAACGCCATTTGCCATGGAAACGTTCGTGAAACTAGAAAGCCTCTGTTTGCCGCTAACAGTCATTTTTCGAGTTCGGGTTGTGACGACAAAATGACGTAAGAACAAGAATGCACGGGACTATTTGCATTGTTTTAACTCGACCACGGTACCCTTGGCGAGTTAAACTCGAAAGAACATGGCCGCGATGCTCGTCGGATCGACCGCGGCTGGGGTTGGACATGCGATCGGTCACTTGATCAACGCGCACACGAATACTTTCGTGCTGTTGGATGAGCCCATTCGGCGGCAGGACCGGTTCGAAGAGCACAGTGAGCTGGCGTTTACCGTCTCCGATGTAACGCTTGGCGAGATGCAAGACTTGGCTTCTTATTTGTGCCGGTGTTATGAAGCTTAAAAGTGGTGGTGTTGTTGTGGCTCGTACGGTAGCGTTGCTGAGATTATGAAGAAGGTAATAGACCTTTATTCAGCGTTGCCGTGCATTAAGATTCAAAACCTCACCTTGACACAAAGGGAACCACGTTTCCGCGAGCACGGAGGCAGCAGCCAACGGTCTGAGAAAGAATTGTGCCACCGCCACGACCGCCAGCGATCGCCCCAACGGCAAGAAAACAAACGACAAGCTCATTGAGGTTTGTGTAGTGCTGACTACTGATTCATCGGACGACAAAGGTGAATGATGTAAAACGCAACGTAGGTTTGCCAGCGTTTTGCAAAACGAATTCGTTTCGTTGAAAATTTAATTTGTGGAATTCGTTAACGCCTTGAAAGTTTGACGGGGACCGCATTGTGAACGCAGGCTTCACACAAGTGTTTTCTACAGTGTGTGCTTTGGCTGCATGCATATAAAGACAAAAACACTGCCTATATGGTGCATAAAATAAAAGAAATTTCGTTCATCTTGATAATGTTGACTATCTATTGAGTGCTGTTGATAGTAGTGGCGTAGCCAGGAACTTCTAAGGGGGTGAGGATGGAGGGGGGTTGAGGTGGCTGGGATATTCATGACTTGGGGTGCGGGGGGGATGGTGTCGGAATTTGTGTGTATATACTAGGGCCCGCCGGATTTGGGGAGGGAAGGAGCGAAGCCCCATAAACTCCCCCCCCTCGCCCCCCCCCCCCCCCCCCCCCCCCCTGGCTTTGCCACATAAGGGGAGCATCCTACATTCACAGGCTGCTATAAGCATGTGCATAGCCACTGAGCTCGTACCACAATGGCAAGATAGTTGCTGACATTCTTCACGTTACGTAGCAGTTCTTTCTTTAGTACATATGCTCGCTTTTCCTTCACACATCTACTCTGCCTCCGCTTGTCGTTTATGCTTGATGGTGATAAGCCAACAGTGCGTATTTGCTCTGCATCACAGGCAAATTTCAAAAAACCAGCTCACACTACTCTTTAATTTCAATGAGTTACTGTCACTTTTGAAACGACAATCTATTTAATTGCTATAATAACCTTTACATTAAACACACGTGTGTTGAATGTAGGACAATTTTATTTTTATTGTTTTTTTTGGTCACGAAGATGACAACCATCCACAAGACACTGGCTAAATTTCTCGTCTACAGTAGGTAACAATGTTACCATACTCTGTCAGACTAAACTGCTGCTGTCTAGACAAGTAACGATTCATTTTAGGACCGACGTGTTCGTAGTTTATTGCAGGGCGTCGAAAAGTGTTCTTATGACTTTCCGATGACTGACTTGCAATTCCAGCAGCTTGGCGTGAAAAGGTAAAATATATAATTGATACAACAAAATGCCATCAGCAACCCATCCAGATTTTATTGCGTGATTGACAGCAGCTACAGACCGCAACAAATTGTCAACTGAAGACATAGGTACTAAGTGTGCACTAACTTCGAAGCGGTAGAAACCCTGAAGTTTAAACGTCAACTTACCACCATGTTGTTAATGGCAAAATGGTGTTTGCGGCAAAGTGTTGGAGTCCTTCAGAATGGTGACGGTCTCCTTCAGACCGATGATGACGGTGACGAAGGTTTAGTTAGAGTCTTAAGTTTAGTCAACGCACCCGACGGCGTCGGTGTGCTTGCCATGGTGGCGACGAAAGCCTTCTTTCGCACATGCCTCAGCTGCCTCGGTCCGGGGTTTTGTCGACACAACCGTCTCTTCCCAGCCGGTTTACAGCGATACTCACGACGGCCGTCACGGCTCTGATCACCATCCACTGGGCATTAGCTATGTGATCATCGGGGGCAACCGCGCCCTTGTAGTTCCCCGTTGCGAAAAATGTCAGTGCGATTCAATTAGTAGCTGCTGCTCGACGGTCATCATCTCTCATCGTCACCGTCTCTCGTTGTCACACTGCGATCACACGGTGCTTTTCGACAAGCGGAATTGTCGTCAGAAACAGTCGTCGTGCATCGCGAAGGCAACCGGGTGCTCGCGGAAAACCTGTCATTGTACGCGTTGGTCGAGCCATCGTTGAGCAACAAGCATCGCCGCCATTTTCTACGCTCTAGAATCCTGCCCAAAGCGTTCCCCTTCGTGCAATACAAAGAGGTTAAAAGCACGAGCGCATCACCCCGAACGATCTTGCACGAACGTTGGCTTGCACTGCGCAAGCGCGCCTGCTCGACAGGGACGTTGAAAGCCCGGAGCACGTTCTTGTAGCTCCTACACCCGCACTAGCTCGCACTCATAGTGAAACAGAGAGTAGGGTGTGTCGAGTAATACCGCAGTTAATCTAGTGACGCGACTTCCGCTATGTGCTACGTAGGTCGGACGTTGTCATACGTCACTTTGTCGTCACGGTCCGAACTCGGAGAACGACAGTTACGGCAAACGGTTGCTTTCGTGTTTCGCGAACGTTCCCATGGGAACCGCGTGGAATTATCACGCGGGCTGTGGCCAATGGGAGCGCGCGGTTCGTAGGGGGGAGGAGTTTTCGAGAAACACGAACGTGACCGTTTGTGACCAGAATAGCACCCCAGGGCGCACCTTATTTATTATTTGCGCCATCTCTCGATGGCTGTGCATGCTTTCGGAGGTTCAGCGCCATCTTTGAGGGTTTTCCGTCCTTGCTGCCTGCGCGGTACAAGCCCCTTCTCCCTGCGAAGCGTTTGTCGTGCTATCTTGTTTTTGAGTATATTGAGGATATCAGCAGTTCAAGAATAGGTTGCAAATATTATCAAGCTGGAGTTAGTTGACTTGGTTGACTTCAGTACCAGAGCAGGCCAGGGAGCAGGCGCACTCACGTTTGTTTCGGAATCGTGCGTTAACCTATGTGACAGTTCGTTGTTTAACTGGCGTTTGCGGCTACGGATTGAAGTATGCAAGCAGTTCTTGACCCAGTTTGCCTTGGCCCTGCATATACTGACCCGAAGTGCAGTTTTATAATGGGGGCATTGGAATGTTTGATTTTGGATTCTTAAGATTGACTCATCCAAGTACGTTCAATTGTCTAACACAAGACCGACTAGACACAAGCACAGCCATATACTTGTTGACTATTCGTTTCATAATAACACTTTTAAACACTCATTTTTTCCCTCTGCCATTAGAATCTGGAATAGCCTTGATCCATACGTGTTCAGTCACGGCACTGTTGAATCATTTATCAATGCAGTCGAAGATTAACTTTTTTCGTAATTATTGGATGTTTTGAATGACGAGAAGTGTTGTTCATTCGTTGTTAAGTGCCTCACATGTATCTTTTTATTATGTACCAATGCCTGCAATAATCCCTTCCGGGATTGGCAGTATTTTGAAATAATAAATAAATAAATTAACAGGCTAGATGGAAAAAGAATATTATAAAACGAATTTACAACGAAGGAAAAAAAATTTAGAGGTATATTTACGGCGGAAAACGAATTTGTAGTTGGCGCCCGCGGGAGCCGCCGCTGGTCACGTGATAGGCCTGTGCGCCGCCGCCGCACAAGTTCTTCGGCTTCGGGGCGCCGCCAGCGCCGCGGCGCCGCCGCCCCGCCGCCGTCATCTGACCGATCTGACTGCCAAACCCAAGCTGCCCAAGCCGCCCAAGCCCAAACTGGCCAAACAAACTGTGGGCCAAACCCCACGGCCGACCCGGCATAGAAACATATGAACGCGTTGCGAGCAACGTGCAGCGGTCTGACCGTTTGGTAGTTTGGTTACGTTTGTGCTTGTAGCCGCAGGTGCCGCAGGTGTGAACACAGTGTGAAGCATTTGTGCATCGTGCTGGCGGTGGCGCATGCGCGGCGAGGTGGACGAAGCGTTGCCGGCAACCGGCCGCGCTGGGCCCCTGGGCCATCGACGAAAGGATGGAGTCGCGTCGGTTGTTGACGCGGGATTGTGACGGCTCAAACGCTTCTACCTCGCGTTGAAAGCCGGGACAGGAGCGTGACAAATCGGAAGCGCTGACATCTGCGATCGTGAGAGGAAGAACGAGAAAAAGAACGACAGAAAATCGGAAGGAATGGGACGCAAGGCCTGTTCTTTTTGCGCCACGGATTGTTTACTTTTTTTACGCTGCATGCCGCTGGCGTTTTCTCGTGCAGATTAGGCAACGACCGTGCCAGTGATGGTTTGTTACCTCTGTGTTTATCAAAGTCGCATCGGCAATCTGAACTCCACCGATGGCAATCGCTGTGCGTGCCCCGCGGCTTGGAGGCGGCCGAAAGGTATGTGACGATGCCGAATGCGGACGTCTTCCTCGTTATTTGTGGAATGGACTCCGTGGTGTGGATATTTTCGCCCGTCCTGTGTCGTGTGTTATCCCTGCAGCTAAGCAGTGACAGTTCAAAGTTGTCACTGGTCGTCGGAAAGATCAGTCGGCTTTGGGGGGCTCCTCAAGTTCGAGTAGCGGCCATTTTGAACGGCCGAGGGGGGAGCGGAATTTTGTCTCCCTCGCGGATTTGGAAAGCGCTCCGGATCTACGGGTGGAATTTACCGGTTCGGACTGGCGAGGTTTGAAATGCTTGAGCCGATCGACATGCACGACTTGCCGATTACGGTTACGGCGGTCAGATGAAGGCTGTTTAGGCTCCACGAGGTAGTTGACAGGGGATGTTTGGCAAATGACTCGATACGGTCCTTGGCATATATATATTACTCTTCTCGCCTTCTTTTGTGTCCCCATCGAAGGACAAAAAAAAAAAAAAATAACAGTGCAAAAGACGAAGTACACTGTAGACAAGAAGTACACACGGAAAGTTCAAGAACAAGTAGAAAAAATACACAGTACTGTGTACTTTTTCACACGAAGACAAGTACAAGACTACACTCCAAAAAAAGTCTGCGTCTACTTTCACGCACAACACTCGGAGAGCCAATCACCGCAACTTACGGAGGCAGCTGAGGGAATGACGAAGCCGAAACTCGTGATTTGGCCAAAAAACGCAGCCTCAGTTGTGACATTGAGCAATGCAAAACGTCACGCTTGCATTGCTTAATGTCACAACTCAGACTGCGTTTTTTGGTCTAAACATATGTTTCGACATCGTCATTCGCTGAGCTCCCTCTGTAAGTTGCGGTGATTGGCTCTCCGAGTGTTGTGCGTGAGAGTAGACGCACAGACTTTTTTTTAGAGTGTACTCATAAAAAAAGCCCGTGCGTCTACTTTTTCCGCACGACACCTCGGAGAGCCAATCACCGCAACTTACAGAGGGAGCTCAGCGATTGACGATGCTGTTTGGACCAAAAAACGCTGACCGAGTTGTGACATCAAGTAATGCAAAATGTCACGCTTGCATTGCTTAAAATGTTACAACTCGGACTGTATTTTTTGGTCTAAACATATGTTTCGTCATTCGCTGAGCTGCCTCCGTAAGTTGCGGTGATCGGCTCTTTGAGTGTTGTGCGGGAAAGGAGACTCACGGGCTTTTCTTAGAGCGTAGTAGAAGTACGCAGAACGAACGCTCTGTGGTACTTCTTATTTTGTATTTTGCGCCGTGTTTTTTGTTTCCTTTATGAAATAACTATAGCCTGCCAGTTTATTTTGATTCAGTTTCTCCTTTTTTTTCCTCCTTTTCCAGAATATGTTTCACCGACCTCCTAAGGACGATGTTGCTCTTCTTGTAGAAGAATCTGGAGTTGAGCAAGTTGGTACATCTTAGATTCGAAAAGTGCCAGAAAACAAGGACAACAGAAGGAATAGACTATTGCTCTTCTTCCTCGAGTTTCCGATGACGGGGTTGTCCAGGCTCACAACGGCCGGCTGGACCCCGGAACTGGTCGACGAGGCCTCGGGCGTGTACCAAGTCGAACTTCCCAGCGAGAACCCCGTCTTCCCTTCGCCCTGTTGAGGCAGTCGTTTCGAGGTACCATCGAACGAAGACCCCCTTCCTCCGATTATCGCGCTAATTAAAAACGTTTATTCCCATCGTAAGAAATACACCAACAAAGGTGTGGACGTTTCGCCGCCCATACAAGTGGCATCTTCATTACGCTACACACTGATACAAATTAGGCGAGGAGCCAGCCAGTCGCCCTTTTATCGCGTATTTATTGCGCACTGCTGCTGCAATGCTTTGTTTCGCACGTGGCGTGACGCTTCGTCTGTTCTACGACGTTACCAGTTTAAGGTGCCTTCATACAAGACTAGTGACATAAAACTGGCGGGGGAAAAATGTGCCACAACAAAACGTGCAGCACTCCGCCGTGCCGACAGGAATGTTGGGAACAGTATTCTTAGCTTGCATTGACGTCACATCGCGTACTTTTGACCACCATGTAAGAGAGAGCAGTGTTGGAGGTAACGCGTTACTAGTAACGACGTTACTGGTAACGCGTTACATTTTTCGCTAACGCAGTAACGTACTCGTTAGTATTCTGAATGACTAACAAGTAAAGTATTTCCGTTACTTTTTTACGGTATCGGCTGTCAAATTTCGTTTCTCGTTACTCGTTACTTTTGACCAAAACTGGTGAAATCCTGCACGAGCTTATCTCAAAATCCTGCACCAGCGTATCGCTGCACGGAACCAGCACCGGTCACAGTAAAGATTAAAAAACAACAACAAAAAAAACTCCCTTCTCGAAGGCGAAAAAAACCTTCGGCTACCAGCTAATTCCGTTCATCCTCCTTTTTCTTTTTTTCATAGTGTCACCACCTACAAGGCTTGAACGAACGACTGCGTTACAGCCTCCTCCCCTCCCTCCTCTTTGCCCCCCCCCCCCCCTGCTTTGTGCAGCAGAAGTGGACAGTGGGGGGGGGGGGGGGGGGGGGGGGAGCCGTGGAAAGATATCCGTTTACAACAGTGGACAACTAGTGGCGAAGCGATTTGCTCATTTCTCTAGTTAAAAAAAAAAAAATAAATAAACATTCTTTGTGGAATATTTTTACCCTCGCTCTCCCCCTCGCTGCCTGCAAATTCCTGGCCCACTTTTGTACACAGAAGAACCTTTTGCTTGATTAGTCTTTAATTCCCTAAGGTCATGATAAAAAAATAAAAACAGTTTTAAACCTGGAAAGAAAACTTACAAACACGAAACCTTTTTTTTTTTTTTTTTTTTTCACAGAAAAACTAAGAGCTACTGCTGGTAAGAGGCAGCAAGTGATTATAGCCAGTGTGCTGATAACCGGTGTCCTGTTCCAGATAGTGAAGTAAACCAGTCTCTGGTAATAGTATGAACCGGACTGTTACTAAAACCGGCGTACAGATGAGGGGTGTTGGTTGACTGGTTGTGTTCCAGCAGTCCTCGTTCGCATGCTGTAGTTTATAAAAGCCGATTGATTAACATCTCCGACTCATTCTGCGCGTGAGATGGGCATGAATAACGAAAGTCCGTCGCCATGGCCAGCAGGTCTGAATGAAATGTATCAACTAAAGGAGACAGAATCAGGTAATTTACAGTTTCAATGCCTAATCTGCATGCCGAAAATTATGCTGCTTCGCGCATCAAAACACTATGAAACCACTCTGTAAATTTTTATCTTTATCCAAGCTTGTTAAGGAGGCTTATCATAAATTTCTGCCAAACATATGTACTCGAGCAGAAAAGTAACATAAAAGTTACTTAAAAGTAACGTTCGTTATTTTTGAAAAGTAACGGTTACGGTATATCGTTACGTTTGTAAAAGAGTAACGTAGCTCGATAACGCGTTACTTTTTACCAAACTAACGAGTAACGCTATTTCGCTACTTTTTTTCGGTAACGGGCACAACACTGAGAGAGAGAGAGAGAGATTGAAGCTGATTTTGTAGGAATTTTGAGAAACGGGTTAATCTTCACTAATCTTGAGAGAGGAGGATGGCAACGTCTGTCTGTGCAAATCTGGTAGACACAGAAGAGGGTCCTGGTAAGAGGGGAGATCCTTCTTCCCCTCTTCTCTGGTGATCATCGGAGCGATCTGTAGATGACGTCAAGTGCAAGCCATGTATATACATAGCTTGCACTGACGTCACTTGATCCGACATAATGGTGGAAAGGGCGCGGGAGAGCGTGGACAATCGAAGACTAGCGGACGAGCGCCCTACCAACTGATCTAATCTGGAGCTGGCAGTGAGTAGAGAAAGGAGCTGCCACCAGTCTTCATCATAACCACCGCTAGGGTGAGATCAGTCAGTCGCTAATGATTTAATATGACGAGTTTTAGGAGAGGTTCCCACAGGCAGAAGTCAGTTTATTCTTAGGTAAATCTCGTCCTCTTTGAGGACTTCCCCTAAAATTATTAGATCAATCTATATATTTGAATAGGGAATCCGATGAATACAAAGGTCGCTTTCTTAAAAAGTGGGATCGGAGACAAGTGGGAATCCATTGAAGCGGAACAAGGAGCGTTTCCAGTGAACTCTTCTTTCGACCGCGGAGAGATTTGAAACGGGCGCATCACACTTGTGGGAGGAGCTTCTCCTACCTTCTTCACTTGTAACCGACTATAACAAAAACATTCGTGACTTTTTTTTTCTTTTTTTTTTTTTTTTTGATGTACGTTTTAGGGATGTACGAGCGAAGTTTAATTTTGCGACAAATTTGTGACATCCTCCACGATTGGCTTAATTACTAAACACCTTTCTTGCCACGCCCCGACGATAAGCAGGTAGGGCACTCTAAGAGAGGCCTGCGCGTGTATTTACCCGTAAAACACTCGAAGAGCCAATCTTTGCGGTCTACGAAATCAGCTCAGCGAATGAGCCGGAACATCTGTTTAGACCTCAAAATGAAGTCTGCGCTGTGGCATTACGCAATGCAGGCATGACACTTTGCATTGCGTAATGCCACGGCCCAGACTTCATTTTTAGGTTTAAACGGATGTTCCGCCTCATGATTCGCTGAGCTGATTTCGTAGATCACAGAGATTGGCTCTTTGAGTGTTTTGCGGGTAAGTAGACACGCAGGCATTTTTAGAGTGGACGGGGATCGAATGATATCTTTTCGTTTCGCCGAAGAGGAGAATTAACTCACCACCAGTGGCGTAGCCAGAAACTTTTTTTATAAGATGTCCACAACTGGAGTACGGGAGATGGGGGGGGGGGGAGGGGGGGTTGAAACTTTGTTTTTTTTCGGTTTTATGACGTAAGTAACCATGCTCATCTTGCGTAGTTCGGTGTTGCCTTGGCTGAATGCATTAGAAATATTGTCGAAGCGTTATACACGTCATGTAGATTGCAATATGTTATACAACAAACATATTTAAAAAAATAATAATAAAGCAAATAATTGAAAAAAAAAAAAAAAAAATCTCAGGATCGGTCTCGGGCCGGGCCCGACCGGTCCGGAGACGAATGTGTACAACCCGGCCCGATCGGGCCCGGTCTTTTGGGTTGGCCGGGCCCTTGCAGTGCAATAGTGCAAATTTGTCCAAATAAGCCGAAAATAGAAAACTCCGTAAACATAAATCATAATCAAATGAATCATACAGGCACATACATTTCTCCCCATACCAGGCAACGTATATACTACGGTAGGGACAAACGGGGACATTCTGGGGGCGTGGGGAGTTTTCGACCCGGAAAATTCCCCAGCCGAACGAAGCGACGAAGCCATGCGCGAAGCCCCGACGATGATGGTGATGGCGTAGACGTGGCTTCATTTGTTCGTGTTTTGAGTAAAAGCCGAATAAAAAGATGTAGTGTTGTGAAACATTATATTACTTTTAAGAGATGGTGTCCAAACTCTGAATACAAAGCACGCGTTAGTTATTTGGCGACTTTATATCTTAAATAAAAGCAATAAAGTCTATATTTGCGACCGCATCACTGCACAGTACATGTCGCACGTGTCGAGTGGGTTCATCTTTTCCAACCTTTTGAGAATTAACGCTGAGGCCTCTCCTCATTATGACGACTTAATCTTTCGCCTTTTACTAAAGATTACCGTGGGGAGGGGCACTCCAATGAGCCTATAGGCCAATTTTTGGAAGGCCGCTACCGTTTGGTAGGGGCCTCATAACCAAAATCGAAAATCAGAATTCAAGTTCGTGAACCTTCCCGAACAACACCCTTGAGGGGCATTCACCGCAACTTACGGAAGGGAACTCAGCGAATGACGATGCCGGTATACGTTTAGACCAAAAAACGCAGTCCGAGTTGCACACTCTAAAAAAAGTCTGTGCGTCTACTCTCCCGTGCAACACTTGGAGAGCCAATAAGCGCAACCTACGGAGGCAGCTCAGCGAATGACAATGCCGAAACATATGTTTAAACCAAAAAACGCAGTCATAAACACATGTTTCCGCATCGTCATTCGCTAAGCTGCCTCCATAAGTTGCGCTGATTGGCTCTCCGAGTGTTGTGCGTGAAAGTAGACGCACAAACATTTTTTAGAGTGCAAGCGTGTCGTTTTGCATTACAATGCATATTGCGTTTTTTTCGAAATGCGTTCCGGCATCGTCATTCGCTGAGTTGCGGTGATTGGCTCTCAGAGTGTTTATACGAAAAAACGCAGTCTAGGTTTAAATTCAGCCATGCAAGCATAAGTTTAGACCCCAGAACGTCAAAAATTTTCAGAAAAAACTTTTTTTAATGATATGTTTATGTTATTTAACTTCCAAAAAATGGTTTCGGAAACTTTTACTTACAAACATGCAGGACTTATTTCACAATCAATTATTTTCGACACGTCGGCAGCCCTCCGAGTCAGCAAGGAGCAAGTCTTTTGCGTTTTCTTTTTTATTTAGCGCTGCTTTATACTCGTTTAACATAGCCAGGACATCTCACCCTCATTAGAAGCACCGTTTTCTCCGGATTTAGCCCGTAGAAGCTTTCCAAATTTAAAAGTGTCAATGACCATGACTATACATTCAAACAGAAAAAAATCCAGAAAGTTTGGTATGAGGAATCTAGTTCGTTCAAGACCACGGATCTCTATGTGTCTTTGCTTGATCGCGTTTGGCCAGCTCCGCCTATGGACGGGAATGCGGTTACGGTCGGCCATCTTTTTGGTAGAGTTCAGGTAGAGTTATTAGTTATATTCACGGCTCTGGTTATATTAGCCATCATAGTAATATGGCGGACAGCGCAATGGCGGCAGGCTGCCATAAATAGCCGTGAATCTAGTACACTGTACCGCGGGTGATATTTCGTGCTTGATTGAAGTTATTCTTCGAAGCAGATTCTTGAAACCCGGCGTGAACGGTAGCATCATCTTTGAGGAGCCGGCGAAAGTTCTACGAAAGCGCAGCACCCGGGGAAACCCGGGGAAACCAACGCAGCTCGCATCGAAAGCAGACTTCGTACCGGCGTACCGGCGTCTGCTTTCGATGCTTCTTTCGATGCGACTTTTGATGCGTGCTGTGCTGCTTTTCCCCGGTGCTGCGATTTCATGAAACTTTCACCGGGTCCTCAAAAATCAAGCTACCGTTCACACCGGGTTACAAAAATATGTTTCGTCAAACAATTTCAATCGAGCACGAAATATCACCCACGCTATTTTGATGGCAGCCTGCAACCGCAGCTGCCATAACGCTGTCTGCCGTGGATGCATGATAGGGGCTGCAGTAGCTGTACCTTGGCTAGAGGTAGTATAACTCTACCAAAAAGATGGCCGCCAGTGGCCGCATTCGCGGAGCGGGCAAACGGGATCCAGCAATTGTCATAGAGATCAGTGGTTGAGACCCAAAACAGGGTTTATGATTGGTCCAGCCCGCGGTGCCGTGATATACACTCTCAGAAAAAAGGGTGTATTAGTACACCCTTTGTCCCATATAATACACCCCAAACTTCAATTCGACGTAGAGCGCCCTATAATCGAACAGGCGGCCCCAAATTTTACGAGGGGCTTCATAGCCGTGTGGTACAACTTATGAAGATAGCTAATGTACGTATAATTGAATACAAAAAAGATGATCGGCGTTTTCTTGGCCCTACTGCAAAAACTCCGTGTTTTCTTTATGCGGTCTTTGATACGTACTTTAGCAATTTAATAAGTTCTATCGCACAGTTATCAAGCCCCTCGTAAAATTCGGGGCCGTCTGTTTGACTATAGGGCGCTGCACGTCCAAATGAAGTTTTGGGGTGTATTATATGGGACAAAAGGGTGTAAGGTGATACCTTTTTTTTTAGAGTAGTGCCATCTTCATTAACACCCTTTCACAATACCTTCTACTTCAAATCCTATTCCTGCTTTGCTGCTCTTCCTTAGTATGATTTGTCTCTTAGCTCTTGCCAGTTTATCTGTCAGGTAATGCCTGCTACAAAAGTTACCTTGCCTACAAACGACACAAACTGGTAGCTATTACCAGGGCAGCAACGAAGTCTCAAAGAGGAAGGTGATAACAATGCTCCAGGTGAATTTTGCCTACCTCGGAGTAACAGAAAAAAAAGAAACCTAAAGTTGAAACTTCAAATGCATTTTTATCAGTTTCACTCTTTGGCAGGAAATGTGGTATGAGGAAATGTATCATTTGACATTTTGAAAGTGTAAAGATTTCAATCAGTGGTGTCCTGGACTGAAATTTCCCGAGGAACAAGTTAAAATACCCATAATCTAAAAAAGAAACTAAATTTTTCATGACAAAAACTGAATATTATAAAACGCAGAAATGTGTTAAATCTGTTTGCTCTTTTTGGGTTGCTATTGTTTATTTTTCTCTAGACTTGCACTATGGGTAATCTACTTCACATAAAACCAAACATTTTGTGGACTGCAATTATTATTTCTCTTAAATACATTTCCTAATAAAGTAACTTTTTTCTGGAGCTTATTAAGCATAGCGTGTTGTAGAATTGGCGTACAAGACTGAAACTTTAGATGTCATCAATCCTAATAGGGTTCAGAGTGTTGTGCGAGAAAGTAGACGCAAGGGCTTTTCTTAGAGTGTATACTAACGATCAGTGTCCCATGAAGGTTCTTTCGGGACTGCTACGTTTGTCCTACCATATAAATTCATGGTTATGCGCAATTGTATTTTTTTTTTTAGTAACGTAAGCATAATTAATTTGTACAATTGAGACCGTTTTCGGGGCGCTGTCAACGACGAGGGTTACCACTGGTCCCACAGTACAGCACGGACATGCTGTCAAATACCAACAATCAAGTGCAGTGGCAAAACAGACAACCCCTGCGAAAAAGAAAGTACAAGAAGCCGAGAGAAGGATGTGGGTTTGAAATGTGGTTTGTGTGGTGTCAATTACTAGAGAAAGTGGTTTGTTTGATTATTAGTACTAGGTTTTGTTAGTGTCGTCTGCACTTCCATCTTTCTCTCTTTACTCTGAGACATGCCACATCGCAAATTGTTCGTGCAGACGTCAACTCCAGTCAAGTGGAAAGGACAGACCAAGCAGTCGCCACCTTGCTTAGGAGGAATGAAGTCAGAAACAAAGCACAGGACGTGAGCCGAACAGCTAAGTTCACTCGCAAATATGTGCCACACTAGTTGAAATAAAACCGTGTTCACGTTGCAGTGGGCTGAGTATGGTTTTATAAATTATAACACCAT
>NW_024610342.1:37500-137892 GCF_016920785.2 Ixodes scapularis | reverse complement strand
TCAAGAATAAAATTAAAAATATAGGAATATGACAAAGTACCTGAAAAACGAACGAAAATGTAGTTTCTTCATTTTAGTTCAGATTCCATTACAAGAATAAAATTAAAAATATAGGAATATGAAAAAAATAACTGAAAAACAAACGAAAATGCATTTTCTTCATTTTCTTCAGATTCCATATCAAGAATAAAATTAAAAATATAGGAATATGACAAAATACCTAAAAAACGAACGAAAATGCATTTTTTTCTTTTTATACAGATTCCATATCAAGAATAAAATTAATAATATAGGAATATGAGAAAATACCTGAAAAACAAAAGAAAATGCATTTTCTTCATTTTATTTTAGATTTCATATCAAGAATAAAATTAAAAATATAGGAATATGACAAAATAACTGAAAAACAAAACGAAAATGCATATTCTTTTTATTATTCAGATTTCATATTAAGAATAAAATTAAAAATATAGGAATATGACAAAATAACTGAAAAACGAACGAAAATGCATTTTTCAATTTGGTTCAGATTCCATATCAAGAATAAAATTTAAATTATAGGAATATGACAATATACCTGAAAAACGAAAAATAATGCATTTTCTTCATTTTAGTTCAGATTCCATATCAAGAATAAAATTAAAAATATACGAATATGACAAAATAACTAAAAAACAAACGAAAATGCATTTTCTTCATTTTATTCAGATTCCATATCAAGAATAAAATTAAAAATATAGGAATATGACAAAATACCTGAAAAACGAACGAAAATGCATTTTTTTCATTTTATTCAGATTCCATATCAAGAATAAAATTTAAAATATAGGAATATTACAAAGTAACTGAAAAACGAACGAAAATGCATTTTCTTCATTTTTGTTCAGATTCCATATCAAGAATAAAATTAAAAATATAGGAATATGACAAAATACCTGAAAAACGAACGGAAATGCATTTTCTTCATTCTAGTTCAGATTCCATATCAAGAATAAAATTAAAAATATAGGAATATGACAAAGTACCTGAAAAACGAACGAAAATGCATTTTCTTCATTTTAGTTCAGATTTCATCTCAAGAATAAAATATAAATTATAGGAATATAACAAAATACCTGAAAAACGAAAGAAAATGCATTTTCTTCATATTAGTTCAGATTCCATATCAAGAATAAAATTAAAAATATAGGAATATGACAAAATAACTGAAAAACGAACGAAAATGCATTTCCTTCATTTTAGTTCAGATTCCATAACATGAATAAAATTAAAAATATAGGAATATGACAAAATACCTGAAAAACGAAAGAAAATGCTTTTTCTTCATTTTAGTTCAGATTCCTTATCAAGATTAAAATTAAAAATATAGGAATATGAAAAATAACTGAAAAACGAACGAAAATGCATTTTCTTCATTTTAGTTCAGATTTGATATCAAGAATAAAATTAAGAAATATAGGAATGACAAAATACCTGAAAAACGTACGAAAATGCATTTTCTTTATTTTAGTTCAAATTCCATATCAAGAATAAAATTAAAAGTATAGGAATGTGACAAAATACCTGAAAAACGAACGTAAATGCATTTTCTTCATTTTAGTTCAGATTCCATATCAAGAATAAAATTAAAAATGTAGGAATGAGAAAATAACTGAAAAACAAAAAATGCATTTTCTTTATTTTAGTTCAAATTCCATATCAAGAATAAAATTAAAAATATAGGAATATGACAAAATAACTGAAAAACGAACGTAAATGCATTTTCTTCATTTTAGTTCAGATTCCATATCAAGAATAAAATTAAAAATATAGGAATATGACAAAATACCTGATAAACGAACGAAAATGCATTTTCTTCATTTTAGTTTAGATTCCATATCAAGAATAAAATTAAAAATATAGGAATAAGACAAAATACCTGAAAAACAAACGAAAATGCATTTTCCTTATTTTATTCAGATTCCATAACAAGAATAAAATTAAAAATATAGAAATAGGACAAAATACCTGAAAAATGAACGAAAATGCATTTTCTTCATTTTCGTTCAGATTCCATATCAATAATAAAATAAAAAATACAGGAATATAAAAAAATACATGAAAAATGAACGAAAATGCAATTTCTTCATTTTAGTTTATATTCCATATCAAGAATAAAATTAAAAATATAGGAATGTGGCAAAATACCTGAAAAACGAACGTAAATGCATTTTCTTCATTTTAGTTCAGATTCCATATCAAGAATAAAATTAAAAATATAGGAATATGACAAAATACCTGAAAAACGAACGAAAATACATTTTCTTCATTTTAGTTAAGATTTCATATGAAGAATAAAATTAAAAATATAGAAATACGACAAGATAACTGAAAAACGAACGAAAATGCATTTTCTTCGTTTTAGTTCAGATTCCATATCAAGAATAAAATTAAAAATATAAGAATATGACAAAAAACCTGAAAAACGACCGAAAAGGCATTTTCGTCATTTCAGTTCAAATTCCATATCAAGAATAAAATTAGAAATATAGGAATATGACAAAATACCTTAAAAACGAACGAAGATGCATATTCTTCATTTTAGTTCAGATTCTATATCAAGAATAAAATTAAAAATATAGGAATATAACAATATAACTGAAAAACGAACGAAAATGAATTTTCTTCATTATAGTTCAGATTCCATATCAAGAATAAAATTAAAAATATATGAATATTACAAAATAACTAAAAAAAGAACGAAAATGCATGTTCTTCATTTTAGTTCAGATTCCATATCAAGAATAAAATTAAAAATATAGGAATATGACAAAATAACTTAAAAACGAACGAAAATGTATTTTCTTTATTTTAGTTCAGATTCCATATCAAGAATAAAATTAAAAATATAGGAATATGACAAAGTACCTGAAAAACGAACGAAAATGTAGCTTCTTCATTTTAGTTCAGATTCCATTACAAGAATAAAATTAAAAATATAGGAATATGAAAAAATAACTGAAAAACAAACGAAAATGCATTTTCTTCATTTTCTTCAGATTCCATATCAAGAATAAAATTAAAAATATAGGAATATGACAAAATAACTTAAAAACGAACGAAAATGCATTTTCTTTATTTTAGTTCAGATTCCATATCAAGAATAAAATTAAAAATATAGGAATATGAGAAAATACCTGAAAAACGAAAGAAAATGCATTTTCTTCATTTTATTTCAGATTTCATATCAAGAATAAAATTAAAAATATAGGAATATGACAAAATAACTGAAAAACAAACGAAAATGCATTTTCTTTATATTATTCAGATTTCATATTAAGAATAAAATTAAAAATATAGGAATATGACAAAATAACTGAAAAACGAACGAAAATGCATTTTTTCAATTTGGTTCAGATTCCATATCAAGAATAAAATTTAAATTATAGGAATATGACAATATACCTGAAAAACGAAAAATAATGCATTTTCTTCATTTTAGTTCAGATTCGATATCAAGAATAAAATTAAAAATATAGGAATATGACAAAATAACTGAAAAACGAACGAAAATGCATTTTCTTCATTTTAGTTCAGATTCCATATCAAGAATAAAATTAAAAATATACGAATATGACAAAATAACTAAAAAACAAACGAAAATGCATTTTCTTCATTTTATTCAGATTCCACATCAAGAATAAAATTAAAAATATAGGAATATGACAAAATACCTGAAAAACGAACGAAAATGCATTTTTTTCATTTTATTTAGATTCCATATCAAGAATAAAATTTAAAATATAGGAATATTACAAAGTAACTGAAAAACGAACGAAAATGCATTTTTTTTCATTTTGGTTCAGATTCCCTATCAAGAATAAAATTTAAATTATAGGTATATGACAAAATACCTGAAAAACGAAAGAAAATGCATTTTCTTCATTTTAGTTCAGATTCCATATCAAGAATAAAATTAAAGTATAGGAATATGACAAAATAACTGAAAAACGAACGAAAATGCATTTTCTTCATTTTTGTTCAGATTCCATATCAAGAATAAAATTAAAAATATAAGAATATGACAAAATACCTGAAAAACGAACGAAAATGCATTTTCTTCATTCTAGTTCAGATTCCATATCAAGAATAAAATTAAAAATATAGGAATATGACAAAGTACCTGAAAAACGAACGAAAATGCATTTTCTTCATTTTAGTTCAGATTTCATCTCAAGAATAAAATTTAAATTATAGGAATATACCAAAATACCTGAAAAACGAAAGAAAATGCATTTTCTTTATATTAGTTCAGATTCCATATCAAGAATAAAATTAAAAATATAGGAATATGACAAAATAACTGAAAAACGAACGAAAATGCATTTCCTTCATTTTAGTTCAGATTCCATAACATGAATAAAATTAAAAATACAGGAATATGACAAAATACCTGAAAAACGAAAGAAAATGCTTTTTCTTCATTTTAGTTCAGATTCCTTATCAAGATTAAAATTAAAAATATAGGAATATGAAAAATAACTGAAAAACGAACGAAAATGCATTTTCTTCATTTTAGTTCAGATTTGATATCAAGAATAAAATTAAGAAATATAGGAATGACAAAATACCTGAAAAACGTACGAAAATGCATTTTCTTTATTTTAGTTCAAATTCCATATCAAGAATAAAATTAAAAATATACGAATGTGACAAAATACCTGAAAAACGAACGTAAATGCATTTTCTTCATTTTAGTTCAGATTCCATATCAAGAATAAAATAAAAATGTAGGAATATGAGAAAATAACTGAAAAACAAACGAAAATGCATTTTCTTCATTTAAGTTCAGATTCCATATCAAGATTAAAATTAAAAATATAGGAATATAAAAAAACACTTTTGGTGTTTTAGTTAAATTTCCATATCAAGAATAAAATTTAAATTATAGGAATATGACAAAATACCTGAAAAACGAAAGATAATGCATTTTCTTCATTCTAGATCAGATTCCATATCAAGAATAAAATTAAAAATATAGGAATATGACAAAATAACTGAAAAACAAACGAAAATGCATTTTCTTCATCTTATTCAGATTCCATATCAAGAATAAAATTAAAAATATAGGAATATGACAAAATACCTGAAAAACGAAAAAATGCATTTTCTTCATTTTAGTTCAAATTAAATATCAAGAATGAAATTAAAAATATAGGAATATAACAAAATAACTGAAAAACAAACGAAAATGAATTTTCTTTAATTTATTCAGATTCCATATTAAGAATAAAATTAAAAATATAGGAATATGACAAAATACCTGAAAAACGAACGAAAAGGCATTTTCTTCATTTTAGTTCAGATTCCATATCAAGAATAAAATTAAAAATGTAGGAATATGACAAAATAACTGAAAAACAAGCGAAAATGCATTTTCTTCATTTTAGTTCAAATTCCATATCAAGAATAAAATTAAAAGTATAGAAATGTGACAAAATACTTGAAAAACGAACGAAAATGCATTTTCTTCATTTTAGTTCAGATTCCATATCAAGAATAAAATTAAAAATGTAGGAATATGACAAAATAGCTGAAAAACAAACGAAAATGCATTTTCTTTATTTTAGTTCAAATTCCATATCAAGAATAAAATTAAAAGTATAGAAATGTGACAAAACACTTGAAAAACGAACGAAAATACATTTTCTTCATTTTAGTTCAGATTCCATATTAAGAATAAAATTTAAATTATAGGAATATGACAAAATACCTGAAAAACGAAAGATAATGCATTCATTTTAGTTCAGATTCTATATCAAGAATAAAATTAAAAATATAGAAATATGACAAAATAACTGAAAAACGAACGGAAATGCATTTTCTTCATTTTAGTTCAGATTCCATATCAAGAATAAAATTAAAAATATACGAATATGACAAAATAACTAAAAAACAAACGAAAATGCATTTTCTTCATTTTGGTTCAGATTCCATATCAAGAATAAAATTTAAATTATAGGAATATGACAAAATACCTGAAAAATGAATGAAAATGCATTTTCTTCATTTTAGTTCAGATTCCATATCAAGAATAAAATTAAAACAGGAATATGACAAAATACCTGAAAAACGAACGGAAATGCATTTTCTTCATTGTAGTTCAGATTCCATATCAAGAATAAATTTAAAAATATAGAAATATAACAAATAACTGAAAAACGAACGAAAATGCATTTTCTTCATTTTAGTTTACATTCCATATCAAGAATAAAATTAAAAATATAGGAATAGGACAAAATCACTAAAAAACGAACGAAAATGCATTTTTTTCATTTTGGTTTAGATTCCATATCAATAAAATTAAAAATGTAGGAATATGACAAAATAACTGAAAAACAAACGAAAATGCATTTTCTTCGTTTTAGTTCAGATTCCATATTAAAAATAAAATTAAAAATATAGGAATATGACAAAAAACCTGAAAAACGAACGAAAATGCATTTTCTTCATTTTAGTTCAGATTCCATATCAAGAATAAAATTAAGAATATAGGAATATGACAAAATAACTTAAAAACGAACGAAAATGCTATTTCTTCATTTTAGTTCAGATTCCATATCAAGAATAAAATTAAAATATAGGAATATGACAAAAACACTAAAAAAAAAACGAAAATGCATTTTCTTCGTTTTGGTTCAGATTCCATATCAAGAATAAAATTAAAAATATAGGAATATGACAAAATACCTGAAAAACGAACGAAAATGCATTTTCTTCATTCTAGTTCAGATTCCATATCAAGAATAAAATTAAAAATATAGGAATATGACAAAATACCTGAAAAACGAACGAAAATGTAGTTTCTTCATTTTAGTTCAGATTCCATTACAAGAATAAAATTAATAATATAGGAATATGAGAAAATACCTGAAAAACAAAAGAAAATGCATTTTTTTCATTTTATTTTAGATTTCATATCAAGAATAAAATTAAAAATATAGGAATATGACAAAATAACTGAAAAACAAACGAAAATGCATATTCTTTTTATTATTCAGATTTCATATTAAGAATAAAATTAAAAATATAGGAATATGACAAAATAACTGAAAAACGAACGAAAATGCATTTTTCAATTTGGTTCAGATTCCATATCAAGAATAAAATTTAAATTATAGGAATATGACAATATACCTGAAAAACGAAAAATAATGCATTTTCTTCATTTTAGTTCAGATTCCATATCAAGAATAAAATTAAAAATATACGAATATGACAAAATAACTAAAAAACAAACGAAAATGCATTTTCTTCATTTTATTCAGATTCCATATCAAGAATAAAATTAAAAATATAGGAATATGACAAAATACCTGAAAAACGAACGAAAATGCATTTTTTTCATTTTATTCAGATTCCATATCAAGAATAAAATTTAAAATATAGGAATATTACAAAGTAACTGAAAAACGAACGAAAATGCATTTTCTTCACTTTTGTTCAGATTCCATATCAAGAATAAAATTAAAAATATAGGAATATGACAAAATACCTGAAAAACGAACGAAAATGCATTTTCTTCATTCTAGTTCAGATTCCATATCAAGAATAAAATTAAAAATATAGGAATATGACAAAGTACCTGAAAAACGAACGAAAATGCATTTTCTTCATTTTAGTTCAGATTTCATCTCAAGAATAAAATATAAATTATAGGAATATAACAAAATACCTGAAAAACGAAAGAAAATGCATTTTCTTCATATTAGTTCAGATTCCATATCAAGAATAAAATTAAAAATATAGGAATATGACAAAATAACTGAAAAACGAACGAAAATGCATTTCCTTCATTTTAGTTCAGATTCCATAACATGAATAAAATTAAAAATATAGGAATATGACAAAATACCTGAAAAACGAAAGAAAATGCTTTTTCTTCATTTTAGTTCAGATTCCTTATCAAGATTAAAATTAAAAATATAGGAATATGAAAAATAACTGAAAAACGAACGAAAATGCATTTTCTTCATTTTAGTTCAGATTTGATATCAAGAATAAAATTAAGAAATATAGGAATGACAAAATACCTGAAAAACGTACGAAAATGCATTTTCTTTATTTTAGTTCAAATTCCATATCAAGAATAAAATTAAAAATATAGGAATGTGACAAAATACCTGAAAAACGAACGTAAATGCATTTTCTTTATTTTAGTTCAGATTCCATATCAAGAATAAAATTAAAAATGTAGGAATGAGAAAATAAGTGAAAAACAAAAAATGCATTTTCTTTATTTTAGTTCAAATTCCATATCAAGAATAAAATTAAAAATAGAGGAATATGACAAAATAACTGAAAAACGAACGTAAATGCATTTTCTTCATTTTAGTTCAGATTCCATATCAAGAATAAAATTAAAAATATAGGAATATGACAAAATACCTGATAAACGAACGAAAATGCATTTTCTTCATTTTAGTTTAGATTCCATATCAAGAATAAAATTAAAAATATAGGAATAAGACAAAATACCTGAAAAACAAACGAAAATGCATTTTCCTTATTTTATTCAGATTCCATAACAAGAATAAAATTAAAAATATAGAAATAGGACAAAATACCTGAAAAATGAACGAAAATGCATTTTCTTCATTTTCGTTCAGATTCCATATCAATAATAAAATAAAAAATACAGGAATATAAAAAAATACATGAAAAATGAACGAAAATGCAATTTCTTCATTTTAGTTTATATTCCATATCAAGAATAAAATTAAAAATATAGGAATGTGGCAAAATACCTGAAAAACGAACGTAAATGCATTTTCTTCATTTTAGTTCAGATTCCATATCAAGAATAAAATTAAAAATATAGGAATATGACAAAAAACCTGAAAAACGACCGAAAAGGCATTTTCGTCATTTCAGTTCAGATTCAATATCAAGAATAAAATTAAAAAAATAGGAATATGACAAAATAACTGAAAAACGAACGAAAATGCATTTTTTCATTTTAGTTCACATTCCATATCAAGAATAAAATTCAAAATATAGGAATAGGACAATATACGTAAAAAACGAACGAAAATGCATTTTCTTTAATTTAGTTCAAATTCCATATCAAGAATAAAATTAGAAATATAGGAATATGACAAAATACCTTAAAAACGAACGAAGATGCATATTCTTCATTTTAGTTCAGATTCTATATCAAGAATAAAATTAAAAATATAGGAATATAACAATATAACTGAAAAACGAACGAAAATGAATTTTCTTCATTATAGTTCAGATTCCATATCAAGAATAAAATTAAAAATATATGAATATTACAAAATAACTAAAAAAAGAACGAAAATGCATGTTCTTCATTTTAGTTCAGATTCCATATCAAGAATAAAATTAAAAATATAGGAATATGACAAAATAACTTAAAAACGAACGAAAATGTATTTTCTTTATTTTAGTTCAGATTCCATATCAAGAATAAAATTAAAAATATAGGAATATGACAAAGTACCTGAAAAACGAACGAAAATGTAGCTTCTTCATTTTAGTTCAGATTCCATTACAAGAATAAAATTAAAAATATAGGAATATGAAAAAATAACTGAAAAACAAACGAAAATGCATTTTCTTCATTTTCTTCAGATTCCATATCAAGAATAAAATTAAAAATATAGGAATATGACAAAATACCTGAAAAACGAACGAAAATGCATTTTTTTCATTTTATTCAGATTCCATATCAAGAATAAAATTAAAAATATAGGAATATGAGAAAATACCTGAAAAACGAAAGAAAATGCATTTTCTTCATTTTATTTCAGATTTCATATCAAGAATAAAATTAAAAATATAGGAATATGACAAAATAACTGAAAAACAAACGAAAATGCATTTTCTTTATATTATTCAGATTTCATATTAAGAATAAAATTAAAAATATAGGAATATGACAAAATACCTGATAAACGAACGAAAATGCATTTTCTTCATTTTAGTTTAGATTCCATATCAAGAATAAAATTAAAAATATAGGAATATGACAAAATACCTGAAAAACAAACGAAAATGCATTTTCCTTATTTTATTCAGATTCCATATCAAGAATAAAATTAAAAATATAGAAATAGGACAAAATACCTGAAAAACGAACGAAAATGCATTTTCTTCATTTTCTTTCAGATTCCATATCAATAATAAAATAAAAAATACAGGAATATAAAAAAATACATGAAAAATGAACGAAAATGCAATTTCTTCATTTTAGTTTATATTCCATATCAAGAATAAAATTAAAAATATAGGAATGTGACAAAATACCTGAAAAACGAACGTAAATGCATTTTCTTCATTTTAGTTCAGATTCCATATCAAGAATAAAATTAAAAATATAGGAATATGACAAAGTACCTGAAAAACGAACGAAAATACATTTTCTTCATTTTTGTTCAGATTTCATATGAAGAATAAAATTAAAAATATAGAAATACGACAAGATAACTGAAAAACGAACGAAAATGCATTTTCTTCGTTTTAGTTCAGATTCCATATCAAGAATAAAATTAAAAATATAGGAATATGACAAAAAACCTGAAAAACGACCGAAAATGCATTTTCGTCATTTCAGTTCAGATTCAATATCAAGAATAAAATTAAAAATATAGGAATATCACAAAATAACTGAAAAACGAACGAAAATGCATTTTTTCATTTTAGTTCACATTCCATATCAAGAATAAAATTCAAAATATAGGAATAGGACAATATACGTAAAAAACGAACGAAAATGCATTTTCTTTAATTTAGTTCAAATTCCATATCAAGAATAAAATTAAAAATATAGGAATATTACAAAATACCTTAAAAACGAACGAAGATGCATATTCTTCATTTTAGTACAGATTCTATATCAAGAATAAAATTAAAAATATAGGAATATAACAATAAAACTGAAAAACGAACGAAAATGAATTTTCTTCATTATAGTTCAGATTCCATATCAAGAATAAAATTAAAAAAATATGAATATTACAAAATAACTAAAAAAAGAACGAAAATGCATGTTCTTCATTTTAGTTCAGATTCCATATCAAGAATAAAATTAAAAATATAGGAATATGACAAAATAACTTAAAAACGAACGAAAATGCATTTTCTTTATTTTAGTTCAGATTCCATATCAAGAATAAAATTAAAAATATAGGAATATGAGAAAATACCTGAAAAACGAAAGAAAATGCATTTTCTTCATTTTATTTCAGATTTCATATCAAGAATAAAATTAAAAATATAGGAATATGACAAAATAACTGAAAAACAAACGAAAATGCATTTTCTTTATATTATTCAGATTTCATATTAAGAATAAAATTAAAAATATAGGAATATGACAAAATAACTGAAAAACGAACGAAAATGCATTTTTTCAATTTGGTTCAGATTCCATATCAAGAATAAAATTTAAATTATAGGAATATGACAATATACCTGAAAAACGAAAAATAATGCATTTTCTTCATTTTAGTTCAGATTCGATATCAAGAATAAAATTAAAAATATAGGAATATGACAAAATAACTGAAAAACGAACGAAAATGCATTTTCTTCATTTTAGTTCAGATTCCATATCAAGAATAAAATTAAAAATATACGAATATGACAAAATAACTAAAAAACAAACGAAAATGCATTTTCTTCATTTTATTCAGATTCCATATCAAGAATAAAATTAAAAATATAGGAATATGACAAAATACCTGAAAAACGAACGAAAATGCATTTTTTTCATTTTATTTAGATTCCATATCAAGAATAAAATTTAAAATATAGGAATATTACAAAGTAACTGAAAAACGAACGAAAATGCATTTTTTTTCATTTTGGTTCAGATTCCCTATCAAGAATAAAATTTAAATTATAGGTATATGACAAAATACCTGAAAAACGAAAGAAAATGCATTTTCTTCATTTTAGTTCAGATTCCATATCAAGAATAAAATTAAAGTATAGGAATATGACAAAATAACTGAAAAACGAACGAAAATGCATTTTCTTCATTTTTGTTCAGATTCCATATCAAGAATAAAATTAAAAATATAAGAATATGACAAAATACCTGAAAAACGAACGAAAATGCATTTTCTTCATTCTAGTTCAAATTCCATATCAAGAATAAAATTAAAAATATAGGAATATGACAAAGTACCTGAAAAACGAACGAAAATGCATTTTCTTCATTTTAGTTCAGATTTCATCTCAAGAATAAAATTTAAATTATAGGAATATACCAAAATACCTGAAAAACGAAAGAAAATGCATTTTCTTTATATTAGTTCAGATTCCATATCAAGAATAAAATTAAAAATATAGGAATATGACAAAATAACTGAAAAACGAACGAAAATGCATTTCCTTCATTTTAGTTCAGATTCCATAACATGAATAAAATTAAAAATATAGGAATATGACAAAATACCTGAAAAACGAAAGAAAATGCTTTTTCTTCATTTTAGTTCAGATTCCTTATCAAGATTAAAATTAAAAATATAGGAATATGAAAAATAACTGAAAAACGAACGAAAATGCATTTTCTTCATTTTAGTTCAGATTTGATATCAAGAATAAAATTAAGAAATATAGGAATGACAAAATACCTGAAAAACGTACGAAAATGCATTTTCTTTATTTTAGTTCAAATTCCATATCAAGAATAAAATTAAAAAAATACGAATGTGACAAAATACCTGAAAAACGAACGTAAATGCATTTTCTTCATTTTAGTTCAGAGACCATATCAAGAATAAAATAAAAATGTAGGAATATGAGAAAATAACTGAAAAACAAACGAAAATGCATTTTCTTCATTTAAGTTCAAATTCCATATCAAGAATAAAATTAAAAATATAGGAATATGACAAAGTACCTGAAAAACGAACGAAAATACATTTTCTTCATTTTAGTTCAGATTTCATCTGAAGAATAAAATTAGAAATATAGAAATACGACAAAATAACTGAAATACGAACGAAAATGCATTTTCTTCGTTTTAGTTCAGATTCCATATCAAGAATAAAATTAAAAATATAGGAATATGACAAAATACCTGAAAAACAAACGAAAATGCATTTTCCTTATTTTATTCAGATTCCATATCAAGAATAAAATTAAAAATATAGGAATATGACAAAGTACCTGAAAAACGAACGAAAATACATTTTCTTCATTTTAGTTCAGATTTCATATGAAGAATAAAATTAAATAAATAGAAATACGACAAAATAACTGAAAAACGAACGAAAATGCATTTTCTTCGTTTTAGTTCAGATTCCATATCAAGAATAAAATTAAAAATATAGGAATATGACAAAAAACCTGAAAAACGACCGAAAATGCATTTTCTTCATTTTAGTTCAGATTCCATATCAAGAATAAAATTAAAAATATAGGAATATGACAAAATACCTGATAAACGAACGAAAATGCATTTTCTTCATTTTAGTTTAGATTCCATATCAAGAATAAAATTAAAAATATAGGAATATGACAAAATACCTGAAAAAAAACGAAAATGCATTTTCCTTATTTTATTCAGATTCCATATCAAGAATAAAATTAAAAATATAGAAATAGGACAAAATACCTGAAAAACGAACGAAAATGCATTTTCTTCATTTTCGTTCAGATTCCATATCAATAATAAAATAAAAAATACAGGAATATAAAAAAATACATAAAAAATGAACGAAAATGCAATTTCTTCATTTTAGTTTATATTCCATATCAAGAATAAAATTAAAAATATAGGAATGTGACAAAATACCTGAAAAACGAACGTAAATGCATTTTCTTCATTTTAGTTCAGATTCCATATCAAGAATAAAATTAAAAATATAGGAATATGACAAAGTACCTGAAAAGCGAACGAAAATACATTTTCTTCATTTTAGTTCAGATTTCATATGAAGAATAAAATTAAAAATATAGAAATACGACAAGATGACTGAAAAACGAACGAAAATGCATTTTCTTCGTTTTAGTTCAGATTCCATATCAAGAATAAAATTAAAAATATAGGAATATGACAAAAACCTGAAAAACGACCGAAAATGCATTTTCGTCATTTCAGCTCAGATTCAATATCAAGAATAAAATTAAAAATATAGGAATATGACAAAATAACTAAAAAACGAACGAAAATGCATTTTTTCATTTTAGTTCACATTCCATATCAAGAATAAAATTCAAAATATAGGAATAGGACAATATACGTAAAAAACGAACGAAAATTCATTTTCTTTAATTTAGTTCAAATTCCATATCAAGAATAAAATTAAAAATATAGGAATATGACAAAATACCTTAAAAACGAACGAAGATGCATATTCTTCATTTTAGTTCAGATTCTATATCAAGAATAAAATTAAAAATATAGGAATATAACAATATAACTGAAAAACGAACGAAAATGAATTTTCTTCATTATAGTTCAGATTCCATATCAAGAATAAAATTAAAAATATATGAATATTACAAAATAACTAAAAAAAGAACGAAAATGCATGTTCTTCATTTTAGTTCAGATTCCATATCAAGAATAAAATTAAAAATATAGGAATATGACAAAATAACTTAAAAACGAACGAAAATGCATTTTCTTTATTTTAGTTCAGATTCCATATCAAGAATAAAATTAAAAATATAGAAATATAACAAAATATCTGAAAAACGAACGAAAATGCATTTTCTTCGTTTTAGTTCAGATTCCATATCAAGAATAAAATTAAAAATATAGGAATATGACAAAAAAACCTGAAAAACGAACGAAAATGCATTTTCTTTATTTTAGTTCAAAATCCATATCAAGAATAAAATTGAAAATATAGGAATATGACAAAATACCTAAAAAACGAACGAAAATGCATTTTCTTCATTTTAGTTCAGATTCCATATCAAGAATAAAATTAAAATTATAGGAATATGACAAATAACCTGAAAACGAACGAAAATGCATTTTCTTCATTTTAGTTCAGATTCCAAATCAATAATAAAATTAAAAATATAGGAATATGACAAAAAACCTGAAAAACGACCGAAAATGCATTTTCTTCGTTTTAGTTCAGATTCCATATCAAGAATAAAATTAAAAATATAGGAATATGACAAAAAACCTGAAAAACGACCGAAAATGCATTTTCTTCATTTTAGTTCAGATTTCATATAAAGAATAAAATTAAAAATATAGAAATACGACAAGATAACTGAAAAACGAACGAAAATGCATTTTCTTTTTAGTTCAGATTCCATATCAAGAATAAAATTAAAAATATAGGAATATGACAAAAAACCTGAAAAACGACCGAAAATGCATTTTCGTCATTTCAGTTCAGATTCAATATCAAGAATAAAATTAAAAATATAGGAATATGACAAAATAACTGAAAAACGAACGAAAATGCATTTTCTTTATTTTAGTTCAGATTCCATATCAAGAATAAAATTAAAAATATAGAAATATAACAAAATATCTGAAAAACGAACGAAAATGCATTTTCTTCGTTTTAGTTCAGATTCCATATCAAGAATAAAATTAAAAATATAGGAATATGACAAAAAAACCTGAAAAACGAACGAAAATGCATTTTCGTCATTTCAGTTCAGATTCAATATCAAGAATAAAATTCAAAATATAGGAATAGGACAAAATACCTGAAAAACGAACGTAAATGCATTTTCTTCATTTTAGTTCAGATTCCATATCAAGAATAAAATTAAAAATATAGGAATATGACAAAGTACCTGAAAAACGAACGAAAATACATTTTCTTCATTTTAGTTCACATTTCATATCAAGAATAAAATTAAAAATAGAGGAATATGACAAAATAACTTAAAAACGAACGAAAATGCATTTTCTTTATTTTAGTTCAGATTCCATATCAAGAATAAAATTAAAAATATAGAAATATAACAAAATATCTGAAAAACGAACGAAAATGCATTTTCTTCGTTTTAGTTCAGATTCCATATCAAGAATAAAATTAAAAATATAGGAATATGACAAAGAAACCTGAAAAACGAACGAAAATGCATTTTCTTTATTTTAGTTCAAAATCCATATCAAGAATAAAATTAAAAATATAGGAATATGACAAAAAACCTGAAAAACGACCGAAAATGCATTTTCTTCATTTTAGTTAAGATTCCATATAAAGAATAAAATTAAAAATATAGGAATATGACAAAATAACTGAAAAACGAACGTAAATGCATTTTCTTCGTTTTAGTTCAGATTCCATATCAAGAATAAAATTAAAAATATAGGAATATGACAAAATAACTGAAAAACGAATGAAAATGCATTTTCTTCATTTTAGTTCAGATTCCATATCAAGAATAAAATTAAAAATATAGGAATATGACAAAATACCTGATAAACGAACGAAAATGCATTTTCTTCATTTTAGTTTAGATTCCATATCAAGAATAAAATTAAAAATATAGGAATATGACAAAATACCTGAAAAAAAAACGAAAATGCATTTTCCTTATTTTATTCAGATTCCATATCAAGAATAAAATTAAAAATATAGAAATAGTACAAAATACCTGAAAAACGAACGAAAATGCATTTTCTTCATTTTCGTTCAGATACCATATCAATAATAAAATAAAAAAATACAGGAATATAAAAAAATACATGAAAAATGAACGAAAATGCAATTTCTTCATTTTAGTTTATATTCCATATCAAGAATAAAATTAAAAATATAGGAATGTGACAAAATACCTGAAAAACGAACGTAAATGCATTTTCTTCATTTTAGTTCAGATTCCATATCAAGAATAAAATTAAAAATATAGGAATACGACAAAGTACCTGAAAAACGAACGAAAATACATTTTCTTCATTTTAGTTCAGATTTCATATGAAGAATAAAATTAAAAATATAGAAATACGACAAGATAACTGAAAAACGAACGAAAATGCATTTTCTTCGTTTTAGTTCAGATTCCATATCAAGAATAAAATTAAAAATATAGGAATATGACAAAAAACCTGAAAAACGACCGAAAATGCATTTTCGTCATTTCAGTTCAGATTCAATATCAAGAATAAAATTAAAAATATAGGAATATGACAAAATAACTGAAAAACGAACGAAAATGCATTTTCTTTATTTTAGTTCAGATTCCATATCAAGAATAAAATTAAAAATATAGAAATATAACAAAATATCTGAAAAACGAACGAAAATGCATTTTCTTCGTTTTAGTTCAGATTCCATATCAAGAATAAAATTAAAAATATAGGAATATGACAAAAAAACCTGAAAAACGAACGAAAATGCATTTTCTTTATTTTAGATCAAAATCCATATCAAGAATAAAATTGAAAATATAGGAATATGACAAAATACCTAAAAAACGAACGAAAATGCATTTTCTTCATTTTAGTTCAGATTCCATATCAAGAATAAAATTAAAACTATAGGAATATGACAAATAACCTGAAAACGAACGAAAATGCATTTTCTTCATTTTAGTTCAGATTCCAAATCAATAATAAAATTAAAAATATAGGAATATGACAAAAAACCTGAAAAACGACCGAAAATGCATTTTCTTCGTTTTAGTTCAGATTCCATATCAAGAATAAAATTAAAAATATAGGAATATGACAAAAAACCTGAAAAACGACCGAAAATGCATTTTCTTCATTTTAGTTCAGATTTCATATGAAGAATAAAATTAAAAATATAGAAATACGACAAGATAACTGAAAAACGAACGAAAATGCATTTTCTTCGTTCTAGTTCAGATTCCATATCAAGAATAAAATTAAAAATATAGGAATATGACAAAAAACCTGAAAAACGACCGAAAATGCATTTTCTTCATTTTAGTTCAGATTTCATGAAGAATAAAATTAAAAATATAGAAATACGACAAGATAACTGAAAAACGAACGAAAATGCATTTTCTTTTTAGTTCAGATTCCATATCAAGAATAAAATTAAAAATATAGGAATATGACAAAAAACCTGAAAAACGACCGAAAATGCATTTTCGTCATTTCAGTTCAGATTCAATATCAAGAATAAAATTAAAAATATAGGAATATGACAAAATAACTGAAAAACGAACGAAAATGCATTTTCTTTATTTTAGTTCAGATTCCAAATCAAGAATAAAATTAAAAATATAGAAATATAACAAAATATCTGAAAAACGAACGAAAATGCATTTTCTTCGTTTTAGTTCAGATTCCATATCAAGAATAAAATTAAAAATATAGGAATATGACAAAAAAAACCTGAAAAACGAACGAAAATGCATTTTCGTCATTTCAGTTCAGATTCAATATCAAGAATAAAATTCAAAATATAGGAATAGGACAAAATACCTGAAAAACGAACGTAAATGCATTTTCTTCATTTTAGTTCAGATTCCATATGAAGAATAAAATTAAAAATATAGGAATATGACAAAGTACCTGAAAAACGAACGAAAATACATTTTCTTCATTTTAGTTCACATTTCATATCAAGAATAAAATTAAAAATAGAGGAATATGACAAAATAACTTAAAAACGAACGAAAATGCATTTTCTTTATTTTAGTTCAGATTCCATATCAAGAATAAAATTAAAAATATAGAAATATAACAAAATACCTGAAAAACGAACGAAAATGCATTTTCTTCGTTTTAGTTCAGATTCCATATCAAGAATAAAATTAAAAATATAGGAATATGACAAAGAAACCTGAAAAACGAACGAAAATGCATTTTCTTTTTTTTAGTTCAAAATCCATATCAAGAATAAAATTGAAAATATAGGAATATGACAAAATACCAAAAAAACGAACGAAAATGCATTTTCTTCATTTTAGTTCAGATTCCATATCAAGAATAAAATTAAAATTATAGGAATATGACAAATAACCTGAAAACGAACGAAAATGCATTTTCTTCATTTTAGTTTATTCCAAATCAAGAATAAAATTAAAAATATAGGAATATGACAAAATAACTGAAAAACGAACGAAAATGCATTTTCTTCATTTTAGTTCAGATTCCATATCAAGAATAAAATAAAAAATATAGGAATATGACAAAATAACTGAAAAAACGAATGAAAATGCATTTTCTTCATTTTAGTTCAGATTCCATATCAAGAATAAAATTATAGGAATATGACAAAATACCTGAAAAACGAACGAAAATGCATTTTCTTCATTTTAGTTCAGATTCCATATGAAGAATAAAATTAAAAATATAGGAATATGACAAAATACCTGAAAAACAGACGAAAATGCATTTTCCTTATTTTATTCAAATTCCATATCAAGAATAAAATTAAAAATATAGAAATAGGACAAAATACCTGAAAAACGAACGAAAATGCATTTTCTTCATTTTAGTTCAGATTCCATATCAATAATAAAATAAAAAATACAGGAATATAAAAAAAATACTTAAAAAATGAACGAAAATGCAATTTCTTTATTTTAGTTTATATTCCATATCAAGAATAAAATTAAAAATGTAGGAATGTGACAAAATACCTGAAAAACGAACGTAAATGCATTTTCTTCATTTTAGTTCAGATTCCATATCAAGAATAAAATTAAAAATATAGGAATATGACAAAGTACCTGAAAAACGAACGAAAATACATTTTCTTCATTTTAGTCCGGATTTCATATGAAGAATAAAATTAAAAATATAGAAATACGACAAAATAACTGAAAAACGAACGAAAATGCATTTTCTTCGTTTTAGTTCAGATTCCATATCAAGAATAAAATTAAAAATATAGGAATATGACAAAAAACCTGAAAAACGACCGAAAATGCATTTTCGTCATTTCAGTTCAGATTCAATATCAAGAATAAAATTCAAAATATAGGTATAGGACAAAATACGTAAAAACGAACGAAAATGCATTTTCTTTAATTTAGTTCAAATTCCATATCAAGAATAAAATTAAAAATATAGGAATATGACAAAATAACTTAAAAACGAACGAAAATGCATTTTCTTTATTTTAGTTCAGATTCCTTATCAATAATAAATTAAAAATATAGAAATATAACAAATATCTGAAAAACGAACGAAAATGCATTTTCTTCGTTTTAGTTCAGATTCCATATCAAGAATAAAATTAAAAATATAGGAATATGACAAAAAACCTGAAAAACGAACGAAAATGCTTTTTCTTCATTTTAGTTCAAAATCCATATCAAGAATAATATTGAAAATATAGGAATATGACAAAATACCTAAAAAACGAACGAAAATGCATTTTCTTCATTTTAGTTCAGATTCCATATCAAGAAGAAAATTAAAATTTTAGGAATATGACAAATAACCTGAAAACGAACGAAAATGCATTTTCTTCATTTTAGTTCAGATTCCAAATCAAGAATAAAATTAAAAATATAGGAATATGACAAAAAAACTGAAAAACGAACGAAAATGAATTTTCTTCATTTTAGTTCAGATTTCATATCAAGAATAAAATTAAAAAAATAGGAATATGACAAAATACCTGAAAAACGAACGAAAATGCATGTTCTTGATTTTAGTTCAGATTCCATATCAAGAATAAAATTAAAAATATAGGAATAAGACAAAATAACTTAAAAACGAACAAAAATGCATTTTCTTTATTTTAGTTCAGATTCCATATCAAGAATAAAATAAAAAATATAGGAATATGACAAAATACCTGAAAAACGAACGAAAATGAATTTTCTTCATTTTCGTTCAGATTTCATATCAAGAATAAAATTTAAATGATAGGAATATAACAAAATACCCGAAAAACGAAAGAAAATGCATTTTCTTTATATTAGTTCAGATTCCATATCAAGAATAAAATTAAAAATATAGGAATATGACAAAATAACTTAAAAACGAACGAAAATGCATTTTCTTTATTTTAGTTCAGATTCCATATCAAGAATAAAATGAAAAATATAGAAATATAACAAAATATCTGAAAAACGAACGAAAATGCATTTTCTTCGTTTTAGTTCAGATTCCATATCAAGAATAAAATAAAAAATATAGGAATATGACAAAATAACTGAAAAACGAATGAAAATGCATTTTCTTCATTTTAGTTCAGATTCCATATCAAGAATAAAATTAAAAATATAGGAATATGACAAAATACCTGAAAAACGAACGAAAATGCATTTTCTTCATTTTAGTTCAGATTCCATATCAAGAATAAAATTAAAAATATAGGAATATGACAAAATACCTGAAAAACAAACGAAAATGCATTTTCCTTATTTTATTCAGATTCCATATCAAGAATAAAATTAAAAATATAGAAATAGGACAAAATACATGAAAAACGAACGAAAATGCATTTTCTTCATTTTCGTTCAGATTCCATATCAATAATAAAATAAAAATACAGGAATATAAAAAAAATACTTGAAAAATGAACGAAAATGCAATTTCTTCATTTTAGTTTATATTCCATATCAAGAATAAAATTAAAAATATAGGAATGTGACAAAATACCTGAAAAACGAACGTAAATGCATTTTCTTCATTTTAGTTCAGATTCCATATCAAGAATAAAATTAAAAATATAGGAATATGACAAAGTACCTGAAAAACGAACGAAAATACATTTTCTTCATTTTAGTTCAGATTTCATATGAAGAATAAAATTAAAAATATAGAAATACGACAAAATAACTGAAAAACGAACGAAAATGCATTTTCTTCGTTTTAGTTCAGATTCCATATCAAGAATAAAATTAAAAATATAGGAATATGACAAAAAACCTGAAAAACGACCGAAAATGCATTTTCGTCATTTCAGTTCAGATTCAATATCAAGAATAAAATTCAAAATATAGGAATAGGAAAAAATACGTAAAAACGAACGAAAATGCATTTTCTTTATTTTAGTTCAGAATCCATATCAATAATAAATTAAAAATATAGAAATATAACAAAATATCTGAAAAACGAACGAAAATGCATTTCCTTCGTTTTAGTTCAGATTCCATATCAAGAATAAAATTAAAAATATAGGAATATGACAAAAAAAACCTGAAAAACGAACGAAAATGCATTTTCTTCATTTTAGTTCCAAATCCATATCAAGAATAAAATTGAAAATATAGGAATATGACAAAATACCTAAAAAACGAACGAAAATGCATTTTCTTCATTTTAGTTCAGATTCCATATCAAGAATAAAATTAAAATTATAGGAATCAGACAAATAACCTGAAAACGAACGAAAATGCATTTTCTTCATTTTAGTTCAGATTCCAAATCAAGAATAAAATTAAAAATATAGGAATATGACAAAATAACTGAAAAACGAACGAAAATGCATTTTCTTCATTTTAGTTCAGATTCCATATCAAGAATAAAATAAAAAATATAGGAATATGACAAAAAAACTGAAAAACGAACGAAAATGAATTTTCTTCATTTTAGTTCAGATTTCATATCAAGAATAAAATTTAAAAAATAGGAATATGACAAAATACCTGAAAAACGAACGAAAATGCATGTTCTTGATTTTAGTTCAGGTTCCATATCAAGAATAAAATTAAAAATATAGGAATAAGACAAAATAACTTAAAAACGAACGAAAATGCATTTTCTTTATTTCAGTTCAGATTCCATATCAAGAATAAAATAAAAAATATAGGAATATGACAAAAAAACCTGAAAAACGAACCAAAATGCATTTTCTTCATTTTAGTTCAGATTCCATAACAAGAATAAAATTAAAAATATAGGAATATGACAAGATACCTGAAAAACGAACGAAAATGCATTTTCTTCATTTTAGTTCAGATTCCATATCAAGAATAAAATTAAATATATAGGAATATGACAAAATACCTAAAAAACGAACGAAAATGAAGTTTCTTCATTTTAGTTCAGATTAATTATCAAGAATAAAATTAAAAATATAGGAATATGACAAAGTACCTGAAAAACGAACGAAAATGCATTTTCTTCATTTTCGTTCAGATTTCATATCAAGAATAAAATTTAAATTATAGGAATATGACAAAATAACTGAAAAACGAAAGAAAATGCATTTTTTTCATTTTGTTTCAGATTCCATATCAAGAATAAAATTTAAATTATAGGAATATAAAAAAATATCTGAAAAACGAAAGATAATGCATTTTCTTCATTTTAGTTCAGAATCTTTATCAATAATAAAATTAAAAATATAGGAATATGACAAAATAACTGAAAAACAAACGAAAATGTAGTTTCTTCATTTTAGTTCAGATTCCATTACAAGAATAAAATTAAAAATATAGGAATATGAAAAAATAACTGAAAAACAAACGAAAATGCATTTTCTTCATTTTCTTCAGATTCCATATCAAGAATAAAATTAAAAATATAGGAATATGACAAAATACCTGAAAAACGAACGAAAATGCATTTTTTTCATTTTATTCAGATTCCATATCAAGAATAAAATTAAAAATATAGGAATATGAGAAAATACCTGAAAAACGAAAGAAAATGCATTTTCTTCATTTTATTTCAGATTTCATATCAAGAATAAAATTAAAAGTATAGGAATATGACAAAATAACTGAAAAACAAACGAATATGCATTTTCTTTATATTATTCAGATTTCATATTAAGAATGAAATTAAAAATATAGGAATATGACAAAATAACTGAAAAACGAACGAAAATGCATTTTTTCAATTTGGTTCAGATTCCATATCAAGAATAAAATTTAAATTATAGGAATATGACAATTCACCTGAAAAACGAAAAATAATGCATTTTCTTCATTTTAGTTCAGATTCCATATCAAGAATAAAATTAAAAATATAGGAATATGACAATATAACTGAAAAACGAACGAAAATGCATTTTCTTCATTTTAGTTCAGATTCCATATCAAGAATAAAATTAAAAATATACGAATATGACAAAATAACTAAAAAACAAACGAAAATGCATTTTCTTCAATTTATTCAGATTCCATATCAAGAATAAAATTAAAAATATAGGAATATGACAAAATACCTGAAAAACGAACGAAAATGCATTTTTTTTCATTTTATTCAGATTCCATATCAAGAATAAAATTTAAAATATAGGAATATTACAAAGTAACAGAAAAAAGAACGAAAATGCATTTTTTTTATTTCGGTACAGATTCCCTATCAAGAATAAAATTTAAATATAGGTATATGACAAAATACCTGAAAAACGAAAGAAAATGCATTTTCTTCATTTTAGTTCAGATTCCATATCAAGAATAAAATTAAAGTATAGGAATATGACAAAATAACTGAAAAACGAACGAAAATGCATTTTCTTCATTTTTGTTCAGATTCCATATCAAGAATAAAATTAAAAATATAGGAATATGACAAAATACCTGAAAAACGAACGAAAATGCATTTTCTTCATTCTAGTTCAGATTCCATATCAAGAATAAAATTAAAAATATAGGAATATGACATAATAACTGAAAAACGAACGAAAATGCATTTCCTTCATTTTAGTTCAGATTCCATAACATGAATAAAATTAAAAATATAGGAATATGACAAAATACCTGAAAAACGAAAGAAAATGTTTTTTCTTCATTTTAGTTCAGATTCCTTATCAAGATTAAAATTAAAAATATAGGAATATGAAAAATAACTGAAAAACGAACGAAAATGCATTTTCTTCTTTTTAGTTCAGATTTGATATCAAGAATAAAATTAAAAAATATAGGAATGACAAAATACCTGAAAAACGTACGAAAATGCATTTTCTTTATTTTAGTTCAAATTCCATATCAAGAATAAAATTAAAAATATAGGAATGTGACAAAATACCTGAAAAACGAACGTAAATGCATTTTATACATTTTAGTTCAGATTCCATATCAAGAATAAAATTAAAAATGTAGGAATATGAGAAAATAACTGAAAAACAAACGAAAATGCATTTTCTTCATTTTAGTTAAATTTTCATATCAAGAATAAAATTAAAAATATAGGAATATGACAAAAAAAACTGAAAAACGAACGTAAATGCATTTTCTTCATTTTAGTTCAGATTCCATATCAAGAATAAAATTAAAAATATAGGAATATGACAAAATAACTTAAAAACGAACGAAAATGCATTTTCTTTATTTTAGTTCAGATTCCATATCAAGAATAAAATTAAAAATATAGAAATATAACAAAATATCTGAAAAACGAACGAAAATGCATTTTCTTCGTTTTAGTTCAGATTCCATATCAAGAATAAAATTAAAAATATAGGAATATGACAAAAAAACCTGAAAAACGAACGAAAATGCATTTTCTTTATTTTAGTTCAAAATCCATATCAAGAATAAAATTGAAAATATAGGAATATGACAAAATACCTAAAAAACGAACGAAAATGCATTTTCTTCATTTTAGTTCAGATTCCATATCAAGAATAAAATTAAAATTATAGGAATATGACAAATAACCTGAAAACGAACGAAAATGCATTTTCTTCATTTTAGTTCAGATTCCAAATCAATAATAAAATTAAAAATATAGGAATATAACAAAAAACCTGAAAAACGACCGAAAATGCATTTTCTTCGTTTTAGTTCAGATTCCATATCAAGAATAAAATTAAAAATATAGGAATATGACAAAAAACCTGAAAAACGACCGAAAATGCATTTTCTTCATTTTAGTTCAGATTTTATATGAAGAATAAAATTAAAAAAATAGAAATACGACAAGATAACTTAAAAACGAACGAAAATGCATTTTCTTCGTTTTAGTTCAGATTCCATATCAAGAATAAAATTAAAAATATAGGAATATGACAAAAAACCTGAAAAACGACCGAAAATGCATTTTCTTCATTTCAGTTCAGATTCAATATCAAGAATAAAATTAAAAATATAGGAATATGACAAAATAACTGAAAAACGAACGAAAATGCATTTTCTTTATTTTAGTTCAGATTCCATATCAAGAATAAAATTAAAAATATAGAAATATAACAAAATATCTGAAAAACGAACGAAAATGCATTTTCTTCGTTTTAGTTCAGATTCCATATCAAGAATAAAATTAAAAATATAGGAATATGACAAAAAAACCTGAAAAACGAACGAAAATGCATTTTCTTTATTTTAGTTCAAAATCCATATCAAGAATAAAATTGAAAATATAGGAATTTGACAAAATACCTAAAAAACGAACGAAAATGCATTTTCTTCATTTTATTTCAGATTCCATATCAAGAATAAAATTAAAAATATAGAAATAGGACAAAATGACTGAAAAACGAACGAAAATGCATTTTCTTCGTTTTAGTTCAGATTCCATATCGAGTAAAATTAAAAATATAAGAATATGACAAAAAACCTGAAAAACGACCGAAAATGCATTTTCGTCATTTCAGTTCAGATTCAATATCAAGAATAAAATTAAAAATATAGGAATATGACAAAATAACTGAAAAACGAACGAAAATGCATTTTTTCATTTCAGTTCACATTCCATATCAAGAATAAAATTCAAAATATAGGAATAGGACAAAATACGTAAAAAACGAACGAAAATGCATTTTCTTTAATTTAGTTCAAATTCCATATCAAGAATAAAATTAAAAATATAGGAATATGACAAAATACCTTAAAAACGAACGAAAATGCATATTCTTCATTTTAGTTCAGATTCTATATCAAGAATAAAATTAGAAATATAGGAATATAACAATATAACTGAAAAACGAACGAAAATGAATTTTCTTCATTATAGTTCAGATTTCATATCAAGAATAAAATTAAAAATATATGAATATGACAAAATAACTAAAAAAAGAACGAAAATGCATGTTCTTCATTTTAGTTCAGATTCCATATCAAGAATAAAATTAAAAATAGAGGAATAGGACAAAATAACTTAAAAACGAACGAAAATGCATTTTCTTTATTTTAGTTCAGATTCCATATCAAGAATAAAATTAAAAATATAGAAATATAACAAAATATCTGAAAAACGAACGAAAATGCATTTTCTTTATTTTAGTTCAAAATCCATATCAAGAATAAAATTGAAAATATAGGAATATGACAAAATACCAAAAATACGAACGAAAATGCATTTTCTTCATTTTAGTTCAGATTCCATATCAAGAATAAAATTAAAATTATAGGAATATGACAACTAACCTGAAAACGAACGAAAATGCATTTTCTTCATTTTAGTTCAGATTCCAAATCAAGAATAAAATTAAAAATATAGGAATATGACAAAATAACTGAAAAACGAACGAAAATGCATTTTCTTCATTTTAGTTCAGATTCCATATCAAGAATAAAATAAAAAATATAGGAATATGACAAAATAACTGAAAAACGAATGAAAATGCATTTTCTTCATTTTAGTTCAGATTCCATATCAAGAATAAAATTATAGGAATATGACAAAATACCTGAAAAACGAACGAAAATGCATTTTCTTCATTTTAGTTCAGATTCCATATCAAGAATAAAATTAAAAATATAGGAATATGACAAAATACCTGAAAAACAAACGAAAATGCATTTTCCTTATTTTATTCAAATTCCATATCAAGAATAAAATTAGAAATATAGAAATAGGACAAAATACCTGAAAAACGAACGAAAATGCATTTTCTTCATTTTAGTTCAGATTCCATATCAATAATAAAATAAAAAATATAGGAATATGACAAAATACCTGAAAAACGTACGAAAATGCATTTTCTTTATTTTAGTTCAAATTCCATATCAAGAATAAAATTAAAAATATAGGAATATAAAAAATAACTGAAAAACTAACGAAAATGCATTTTCTTCATTTTAGTTCAGATTCCATATCAAGAATAAAATTAAAAATATAGGAATATGACAAAACCTGAAAAACGAACGAAAATGCATTTTCTTCATTTTAGTTCAGATTCCATATCAAGAATAAAATTAAATGTATAGGAATATACCAAAATACCTGGAAAACGAAAGAAAATGCATTTTCTTCATATTAGTTCAGATTCCATGTCAAGAATAAAATTAAAATTTTAGGAATATGACAAAATAACTGAAAAACGAACGAAAATGCATTTCCTTCATTTTAGTTCAGATTCCATATCAATAATAAGATTAAAAATATAGGAATATGACAAAATACCTGAAAAACGAAAGAAAATGCGTTTTCTTCTTTTTAGTTCAGATATCATATCAAGATTAAAATTAAAAATATAGGAATATAAAAAATAACTGAAAAACGAAGGAAAATGCATTTTCTTCATTTTAGTTCAGATTTCATATCAAGAATAAAATTAAAAAAATATAGGAATATGACAAAATACCTGAAAAACGTACGAAAATGCATTTTCTTTATTTTAGTTCAAATTCCATATCAAGAATAAAATTTAAAAAATAGGAATGTGACAAAATACCTGAAAAACGAACTTAAATGCATTTTCTTCATTTTAGTTCAGATTTCATATCAAGAATAAAATTAAAAATATAGGAATAAGACAAAATAACCTAAAAACGAACGAACATGCATTTTCTTTATTTTAGTTCAGATTCCATATCAAGAATAAAATTAAAAATATAGGAATATGACAAAGTACCTGAAAAACGAACGAAAATACATTTTCTTCATTTCAGTTCAGATTTCATATGAAGAATAAAATTAAAAATATAGAAATACAACAAAATAACTGAAAAACGAACGAAAATGCATTTTCTTCGTTTTAGTTCAGATTCCATATCAAGAACAAAATTAAAGATATAGGAATATGAAAAAATAACTGAAAAGCGAATGAAAATGCATTTTCTTCATATTAGTTCAGATTCCATATCAAGAATAAAATTAAAAATATAGGAATATAACAAAATACCTGAAAAACAAACGAAAATGCATTTTCTTCATTTTCGTTCAGATTCCATATCAATAATAAAATAAAAAATACAGGAATATAACAAAATACTTGAAAAATGAACGAAAATGCATTTTCTTCATTTTAGTTCAGATTCCATATCAAGAATAAAATTAAAAATATAGGAATATGACAAAACACCTGAAAAACGAAAGAAAATGCTTTTTCTTCATTTTAGTTCAGATTCCTTGTCAAGATTAATATTAAAAATATAGGAATATAAAAAATAACTAAAAAACGAACGAAAATGCATTTTCTTCATTTTAGTTCAGATTTCATATCGAGAGTAAAATTAAAAAATATTGGAATATGACAAAATACCCGAAAAACGTACGAAAATGCATTTTCCTTATTTTATTCAGATTCCATATCAAGAATAAAATTAAAAAGATAGGAATGTGACAAAATACCTGAAAAACGAACGTAAATGCATTTTCTTCATTTTAGTTCAGATTCCATATCAAGAATAAAATTAAAAATATAGGAATATGACAAAGTACATGAAAAAAGAACGAAAATACATGTTCTTCATTTTAGTTCAGATTTCATATGAAGAATAAAATTAAAAATATAGAAATACGACAAAATAACTGAAAAACGAACGAAAATGCATTTTCTTTGTTTTAGTTCAGATTCCATATCAAGAATAAAATTAAAAATATAGGAATATGACAAAATAACTGAAAAACGAATGAAAATGCATTTTCTTCATTTTAGTTCAGATTCCATATCAAGAATAAAATTTAAATTATAGGAATATAACAAAATACCTGAAAAACGAAAGAAAATGCATTTTCTTTATATTAGTTCAGATTCCATATCAAGAATAAAATTAAAAATATAGGAGTATGACAAAATAACTGAAAAACGAACGAGAATGCATTTTCTTCATTTTAGTTCAGATTCCATATCAAGAATAAAATTAAAAATATAGAAATATGACAAAATACCTGAAAAACGAAAGAAAATGCTTTTTCTTCATTTTAGTTCAGATTCCATATCAAGATTAAAATTAAAAATATAGGAATATAAAAAATAACTGAAAAACGAACGAAAATGCATTTTCTTCATTTTAGTTCAGATTTCATATCAAGAATAAAATTAAAAAATATAGGAATATGACAAAATACCTGAAAAACGTACGAAAATGCATTTTCTTTATTTTAATTCAAATTCCATATCAAGAATAAAATTAAAAATATAGGAATATAAAAAATAACTGAAAAACGAACGAAAATGCATTTTCTTCATTTTAGTTCAGATTCCATATCAAGAATAAAATTAAAAATATAGGAATATGACAAAAAACCTGAAAAATGAACGAAAATGCATTTTCTTCATTTTAGTTCAGATTCCATATCAAGAATAAAATTAAATATATAGGAATATGACACAATACCTGAAAAACGAACGAAAATGAATTTTCTTCATTTTAGTTCAGATTCCATATCAAGAATAAAATTAAAAATATAGGAATATGACAAAGTACCTGAAAAACGAACGAAAATGCATTTTCTTCATTTTAGTTCAGATTTCATATCAAGAATAAAATTTAAATTATAGGAATATAACAAAATACCTGAAAAACGAAAGAAAATGCATTTTCTTCATATTAATTCAGATTCCATATCAAGAATAAAATTAAAAATATAGGAATACGACAAAATAACTGAAAAACAAACGAAAATGCATTTCCTTCATTTTAGTTGAGATTCCATATCAAGAATAAAATTAAAAATATAGGAATATGACAAAATACCTGAAAAACGAAAGAAAATGCTTTTTCTTCATTTTAGTTCAGATTCCATATCAAGATTAAAATTAAAAATATAGGAATATAAAAAATAACTGAAAAACGAACGAAAATGCATTTTCTTCATTTTAGTTCAGATTTCATATCAAGAATAAAATTAAAAATATAGGAATATGACAAAATACCTGAAAAACGAACGAAAATGCATTTTTTTCATTTTATTCAGATTCCATATCAAGAATAAAATTAAAAATATAGGAATATGAGAAAATACCTGAAAAACGAAAGAAAATGCATTTTCTTCATTTTATTTCAGATTTCATATCAAGAATAAAATTAAAAATATAGGAATATGACAAAATAACTGAAAAACAAACGAATATGCATTTTCTTTATATTATTCAGATTTCATATTAAGAATGAAATTAAAAATATAGGAATATGACAAAATAACTGAAAAACGAACGAAAATGCATTTTTTCAATTTGGTTCAGATTCCATATCAAGAATAAAATTTAAATTATAGGAATATGACAATACACCTGAAAAACGAAAAATAATGCATTTTCTTCATTTTAGTTCAGATTCCATATCAAGAATAAAATTAAAAATATAGGAATATGACAAAATAACTGAAAAACGAATGAAAATGCATTTTCTTCATTTTAGTTCAGATTCCATATCAAGAATAAAATTATAGGAATATGACAAAATACCTGAAAAACGAACGAAAATGCATTTTCTTCATTTTAGTTCAGATTCCATATCAAGAATAAAATTAAAAATATAGAAATAGGACAAAATACCTGAAAAACGAACGAAAATGCATTTTCTTCATTTTAGTTCAGATTCCATATCAATAATAAAATAAAAAATATAGGAATATGACAAAATACCTGAAAAACGTACGAAAATGCATTTTCTTTATTTTAGTTCAAATTCCATATCAAGAATAAAATTAAAAATATAGGAATATAAAAAATAACTGAAAAACTAACGAAAATGCATTTTCTTCATTTTAGTTCAGATTCCATATCAAGAATAAAATTAAAAATATAGGAATATGACAAAACCTGAAAAACGAACGAAAATGCATTTTCTTCATTTTAGTTCAGATTCCATATCAAGAATAAAATTAAATATATAGGAATATACCAAAATACCTGGAAAACGAAAGAAAATGCATTTTCTTCATATTAGTTCAGATTCCATGTCAAGAATAAAATTAAAAATTTAGGAATATGACAAAATAACTGAAAAACGAACGAAAATGCATTTCCTTCATTTTAGTTCAGATTCCATATCAAGAATAAGATTAAAAATATAGGAATATGACAAAATACCTGAAAAACGAAAGAAAATGCGTTTTCTTCTTTTTAGTTCAGATATCATATCAAGATTAAAATTAAAAATATAGGAATATAAAAAATAACTGAAAAACGAAGGAAAATGCATTTTCTTCATTTTAGTTCAGATTTCATATCAAGAATAAAATTAAAAAAATATAGGAATATGACAAAATACCTGAAAAACGTACGAAAATGCATTTTCTTTATTTTAGTTCAAATTCCATATCAAGAATAAAATTTAAAAAATAGGAATGTGACAAAATAGCTGAAAAACGAACTTAAATGCATTTTCTTCATTTTAGTTCAGATTTCATATCAAGAATAAAATTAAAAATATAGGAATAAGACAAAATAACCTAAAAACGAACGAACATGCATTTTCTTTATTTTAGTTCAGATTCCATATCAAGAATAAAATTAAAAATATAGGAATATGACAAAGTACCTGAAAAACGAACGAAAATACATTTTCTTCATTTCAGTTCAGATTTCATATGAAGAATAAAATTAAAAATATAGAAATACAACAAAATAACTGAAAAACGAACGAAAATGCATTTTCTTCGTTTTAGTTCAGATTCCATATCAAGAACAAAATTAAAGATATAGGAATATGAAAAAATAACTGAAAAGCGAATGAAAATGCATTTTCTTCATATTAGTTCAGATTCCATATCAAGAATAAAATTAAAAATATAGGAATATAACAAAATACCTGAAAAACAAACGAAAATGCATTTTCTTCATTTTCGTTCAGATTCCATATCAATAATAAAATAAAAAATACAGGAATATAACAAAATACTTGAAAAATGAACGAAAATGCATTTTCTTCATTTTAGTTCAGATTCCATATCAAGAATAAAATTAAAAATATAGGAATATGACAAAACACCTGAAAAACGAAAGAAAATGCTTTTTCTTCATTTTAGTTCAGATTCCTTGTCAAGATTAATATTAAAAATATAGGAATATAAAAAATAACTAAAAAACGAACGAAAATGCATTTTCTTCATTTTAGTTCAGATTTCATATCGAGAGTAAAATTAAAAAATATTGGAATATGACAAAATACCCGAAAAACGTACGAAAATGCATTTTCCTTATTTTATTCAGATTCCATATCAAGAATAAAATTAAAAAGATAGGAATGTGACAAAATACCTGAAAAACGAACGTAAATGCATTTTCTTCATTTTAGTTCAGATTCCATATCAAGAATAAAATTAAAAATATAGGAATATGACAAAGTACCTGAAAAACGAACGAAAATACATGTTCTTCATTTTAGTTCAGATTTCATATGAAGAATAAAATTAAAAATATAGAAATGCGACAAAATAACTGAAAAACGAACGAAAATGCATTTTCTTTGTTTTAGTTCAGATTCCATATCAAGAATAAAATTAAAAATATAGGAATATGACAAAGTAACTGAAAAACGAATGAAAATGCATTTTCTTCATTTTAGTTCAGATTCCATATCAAGAATAAAATTTAAATTATAGGAATATAACAAAATACCTGAAAAACGAAAGAAAATGCATTTTCTTTATATTAGTTCAGATTCCATATCAAGAATAAAATTAAAAATATAGGAGTATGACAAAATAACTGAAAAACGAACGAGAATGCATTTTCTTCATTTTAGTTCAGATTCCATATCAAGAATAAAATTAAAAATATAGAAATATGACAAAATACCTGAAAAACGAAAGAAAATGCTTTTTCTTCATTTTAGTTCAGATTCCATATCAAGATTAAAATTAAAAATATAGGAATATAAAAAATAACTGAAAAACGAACGAAAATGCATTTTCTTCATTTTAGTTCAGATTTCATATCAAGAATAAAATTAAAAAATATAGGAATATGACAAAATACCTGAAAAACGTACGAAAATGCATTTTCTTTATTTTAGTTCAAATTCCATATCAAGAATAAAATTAAAAATATAGGAATATAAAAAATAACTGAAAAACGAACGAAAATGCATTTTCTTCATTTTAGTTCAGATTCCATATCAAGAATAAAATTAAAAATATAGGAATATGACAAAAAACCTGAAAAATGAACGAAAATGCATATCAAGAATAAAATTAAATATATAGGAATATGACACAATACCTGAAAAACGAACGAAAATGAATTTTCTTCATTTTAGTTCAGATTCCATATCAAGAATAAAATTAAAAATATAGGAATATGACAAAGTACCTGAAAAACGAACGAAAATGCATTTTCTTCATTTTAGTTCAGATTTCATATCAAGAATAAAATTTAAATTATAGGAATATAACAAAATACCTGAAAAACGAAAGAAAATGCATTTTCTTCATATTAATTCAGATTCCATATCAAGAATAAAATTAAAAATATAGGAATATGACAAAATAACTGAAAAACAAACGAAAATGCATTTCCTTCATTTTAGTTGAGATTCCATATCAAGAATAAAATTAAAAATATAGGAATATGACAAAATACCTGAAAAACGAAAGAAAATGCTTTTTCTTCATTTTAGTTCAGATTCCATATCAAGATTAAAATTAAAAATATAGGAATATAAAAAATAACTGAAAAACGAACGAAAATGCATTTTCTTCATTTTTGTTCAGATTTCATATCAAGAATAAAATTAAAAATATAGGAATATGACAAAATACCTGAAAAACGAACGAAAATGCATTTTTTTCATTTTATTCAGATTCCATATCAAGAATAAAATTAAAAATATAGGAATATGAGAAAATACCTGAAAAACGAAAGAAAATGCATTTTCTTCATTTTATTTCAGATTTCATATCAAGAATAAAATTAAAAATATAGGAATATGACAAAATAACTGAAAAACAAACGAATATGCATTTTCTTTATATTATTCAGATTTCATATTAAGAATAAAATTAAAAATATAGGAATATGACAAAATAACTGAAAAACGAACGAAAATGCATTTTTTCAATTTGGTTCAGATTCCATATCAAGAATAAAATTTAAATTATAGGAATATGACAATACACCTGAAAAACGAAAAATAATGCATTTTCTTCATTTTAGTTCAGATTCCATATCAAGAATAAAATTAAAAATATAGGAATATGACAATATAACTGAAAAACGAACGAAAATGCATTTTCTTCATTTTAGTTCAGATTCCATATCAAGAATAAAATTAAAAATATACGAATATGACAAAATAACTAAAAAACAAACGAAAATGCATTTTCTTCATTTTATTCAGATTCCATATCAAGAATAAAATTAAAAATATAGGAATATGACAAAATACCTGAAAAACGAACGAAAATGCATTTTTTTCATTTTATTCAGATTCCATATCAAGAATAAAATTTAAAATATAGGAATATTACAAAGTAACTGAAAAACGAACGAAAATGCATTTTTTTTTATTTCGGTTCAGATTCCCTATCAAGAATAAAATTTAAATTATAGGTATATGACAAAATACCTGAAAAACGAAAGAAAATGCATTTTCTTCATTTTAGTTCAGATTCCATATCAAGAATAAAATTAAAGTATAGGAATATGACAAAATAACTGAAAAACGAACGAAAATGCATTTTATTCATTTTTGTTCAGATTCCATATCAAGAATAAAATTAAAAATATAGGAATATGACAAAATACCTGAAAAACGAACGAAAATGCATTTTCTTCATTCTAGTTCAGATTCCATATCAAGAATAAAATAAAAATATAGGAATATGACAAAATAACTGAAAAACGAACGAAAATGCATTTCCTTCATTTTAGTTCAGATTCCATAACATGAATAAAATTAAAAATATAGGAATATGACAAAATACCTGAAAAACGAAAGAAAATGCTTTTTCTTCATTTTAGTTCAGATTCCTTATCAAGATTAAAATTAAAAATATAGGAATATGAAAAATAACTGAAAAACGAACGAAAATGCATTTTCTTCATTTTAGTTCAGATTTGATATCAAGAATAAAATTAAAAAATATAGGAATGACAAAATACCTGAAAAACGTACGAAAATGCATTTTCTTTATTTTAGTTCAAATTCCATATCAAGAATAAAATTAAAAATATAGGAATGTGACAAAATACCTGAAAAACGAACGTAAATGCATTTTCTTCATTTTAGTTCAGATTCCATATCAAGAATAAAATTAAAAATGTAGGAATATGAGAAAATAACTGAAAAACAAACGAAAATGCATTTTCTTCATTTTAGTTAAATTTTCATATCAAGAATAAAATTAAAAATATAGGAATATGACAAAAAAAACTGAAAAACGAACGTAAATGCATTTTCTTCATTTTAGTGCAGATTCCATATCAAGAATAAAATTAAAAATATAAGAATATGACAAAGTACCTGAAAAACGAACGAAAATACATTTTCTTCATTTTAGTTCAGATTTCATATGAAGAATAAAATTAAAAATATAGAAATACGACAAAATAACTGCAATACGAACGAAAATGCATTTTCTTCGTTTTAGTTCAGATTCCATATCAAGAATAAAATTGAAAATATAGGAATATGACAAAATACCTGAAAAACAAACGAAAATGCATTTTCCTTATTTTATTCAGATTCCATATCAAGAATAAAATTAAAAATATAGAAATAGGACAAAATACCTGAAAAACGAACGAAAATGCATTTTCTTCATTTTCGTTCAGATTCCATATCAATAATAAAATAAAAAATACAGGAATATAAAAAAATACTTGAAAAATGAACGAAAATGCGATTTCTTCATTTTAGTTTATATTCCATATCAAGAATAAAATTAAAAATATAGGAATGTGACAAAATACCTGAAAAACGAACGTAAATGCATTTTCTTCATTTTAGTTCAGATTCCATATCAAGAATAAAATTAAAAATATAGGAATATGAAAAAGTACCTGAAAAACGAACGAAAATACATTTTCTTCATTTTAGTTCAGATTTCATATGAAGAATAAAATTAAATAAATAGAAATACGACAAAATAACTGAAAAACGAACGAAAATGCATTTTCTTCGTTTTAGTTCAGATTCCATATCAAGAATAAAATTAAAAATATAGGAATATGACAAAAAACCTGAAAAACGACTGAAAATGCATTTTCGTCATTTTAGTTCAGATTCCATATAAAGAATAAAATTAAAAATATAGGAATATGACAAAATAACTGAAAAACGAACGTAAATGCATTTTCTTCATTTTAGTTCAGATTCCATATCAAGAATAAAATTAAAAATATAGGAATATGACAAAGTACCTGAAAAACGAACGAAAATACATTTTCTTCATTTTAGTTCAGATTTCATATGAAGAATAAAATTAAAAATATAGAAATACGACAAAATAACTGAAAAACAAACGAAAATGCATTTTCTTCGTTTTAGTTCAGATTCCATATCAAGAATAAAATTAAAAATATAGGAATATGACAAAACTGAAAAACGAATGAAAATGCATTTTCTTCATTTTAGTTCAGATTCCATATCAAGAATAAAATTAAAAATATAGGAATATGACAAAATACCTGATAAACGAACGAAAATGCATTTTCTTCATTTTAGTTCAGATTCCATATCAAGAATAAAATTAAAAATATAGGAATATGACAAAATACCTGAAAAACAAACGAAAATGCATTTTCCTTATTTTATTCAAATTCCATATCAAGAATAAAATTAAAAATATAGAAATAGGACAAAATACCTGAAAAACGAACGAAAATGCATTTTCTTCATTTTCGTTCAGATTCCATATCAATAATAAAATAAAAAATAGAGGAATATAAAAAAATACATGAAAAATGAACGAAAATGCAATTTCTTCATTTTAGTTTATATTCCATATCAAGAATAAAATTAAAAATATAGGAATGTGACAAAATACCTGAAAAACGAACGTAAATGCATTTTCTTCATTTTAGTTCAGATTCCATATCAAGAATAAAATTAAAAATATAGGAATATGACAAAGTACCTGAAAAACGAACGAAAATACATTTTCTTCATTTTAGTTCAGATTCCATATCAAGAAAAAAATTAAAATGATAGGAATATGGCAAATAACCTGAAAACGAACGAAAATGCATTTTCTTCATTTTAGTTCAGATTCCATATCAAGAATAAAATTAAAAATATAGGAATATGACAAAATAACTGAAAAACGAACGAAAATGCATTTTCTTCATTTTAGTTCACATTCCATATCAAGAATAAAATTAAAAATATAGGAATATGACAAAAAAACTGAAAAACGAACGAAAATGAATTTTCTTCATTTTAGTTCAGATTTCATATCAAGAATAAAATTAAAAAAATAGGAATATAACAAAATACCTGAAAAACGAACGAAAATGCATGTTCTTGATTTTAGTTCAGATTCCATATCAAGAATAAAATTAAAAATATAGGAATAAGACAAAATAACTTAAAAACGAACGAAAATGCATTTTCTTTATTTTAGATCAGATTCCATATCAAGAATAAAATTAAAAATATAGAAATATAACAAAATAACTGAAAAACGAACGAAAATGCATTTTCTTCGTTTTAGTTATGATTCCATATTAAGAATAAAATAAAAAATATAGGAATATGACAAAAAAACTGAAAAACGAACCAAAATGCATTTTCTTCATTTTAGTTCAGATTCCATATCAAGAATAAAATTAAAAATATAGGAATATGACAAAATACCTGAATAACGAACGAAAATGCATTTTCTTCATTTTAGTTCAGATTCCATATCAAGAATAAAATTAAATATATAGGAATATGACAAAATACCTGAAAAACGAACGAAAATGAATTTTTTTCATTTTAGTTCAGATTCCATCTCTAGAATAAAATTAAAAATATAGGAATATGACAAAGTACCTGAAAAACGAACGAAAATACATTTTCTTCATTTTAGTTCAGATTTTATATGAAGAATAAAATTAAAAATATAGAAATACGACAAAATAACTGAAAAACGAACGAAAGTGCATTTTCTTCATTTTAGTTCAGATTTCATATCAAGAATAAAATTAAAAAATATAGGAATGTGACAAAATACCTGAAAAACGTACGAAAATGCATTTTCTTAATTTTATTTCAAATTCCATATCAAAAATAAAATTAAAAATATAGGAATGTGACAAAATACCTGCAAAACGAACGTAAATGCATTTTCTTCATTTTAGTTCAGATTCCATATCAGGAATAAAATTAAAAAATAGGAATATGACAAAGTACCGGAAAAACGAACGAAAATACATTTTCTTCATTTTAGTTGATTTCATATGAAGAATAAAATTAAAAATATAGAAATACGACAAAATAACTGAAAAACGAACGAAAATGCATTTTCTTATTTAATTCTAATTCCATATCAAGAATAAAATTAAAAATATAGGAATATGACAAAATACCTGAAAAACGAACGAAAATGCATTTTCTTCATTTTAGTTCAGATTCCATATCAATAATAAAATTAAATATATAGGAATATAACAAAATACCTGAAAAACAACCGAAAATGCATTTTTCTTTTTTTATTCAGATTCCATATCAAGAATAAAATTAAAAATATAGAAATAGGACAAAATACCTGAAAAACGGACGAAAATGCATTTTCTTCATTTTCGTTCAGATTCCATATCAATATTAAAATAAAAAATACAGGAATATAACAAAATACTTGAAAAATGAACGAAAATGCAATTTCTTCCTTTTAGTTCAGATTTCATATCAAGAATAAAATTAAAAATATAGGACTGACAAAATAAATGAAAAACGAACGAAAATGCATTTTCTTTATTTTAGTTCAGATTCCATATCAAGAATAAAATTAAAAATATATGAATATGACAAAATAACTGAAAAAAGAACGAAAATGCATGTTCTTCATTTTAGTTCAGATTCCATATCAAGAATAAAATTAAAAATATAAGAATATGACAAAAAAAACTGAAAAACGAACGAAAATGCATTTTCTTCATTTTAGTTCAAATTCGATATCAAGAATAAAATTGAAAATATAGGAATATGACGAAATACCTAAAAAACGAACGAAAATGCATTTTCTTCATTTTCGTTCAGATTCCATATCAATAATAAAATAAAAAATACAGTAATATAACAAAATACTTGAAAAATGAACGAAAATGCATTTTCTTCATTTTAGTTCAGATTCCATATCAAGAATAAAATTAAAAATATAGGAATATGACAAAATACCTGAAAAACGAAAGAAAATGCTTTTCTTCATTTTAGTTCAGATTCCATATCAAGAATAAAATTAAAAATATAGGAATATAAAAAATAACTAAAAAACGAACGAAAATGCATTTTCTTCATTTTAGTTCAGATTTCATATCAAGAATAAAATTAAAAAATATTGGAATATGACAAAATACCTGAAAAACGTACGAAAATGCATTTCCTTTATTTTAGTTCAAATTCCATATCAAGAATAAAATTAAAAATATAGGAATGTGACCAAATACCTGAAAAACGAACGTAAATGCATTTTCTTCATTTTAGTTCAGATTCCATATCAAGAATAAAATTAAAAATATAGGAATATGACGAAAAACCTGAAAAACGACGGAAAATGCATTTTCGTCATTTTAGTTCAGATTCCATATCAAGAATAAAATTAAAAATATAGGAATATGACAAAATACGTAAAAAACGAACGAAAATGCATTTTCTTTAATTTAGTTCAAATTCCATATCAAGAATAAGATTAAAAATATAGGAATATGACAAAATACCTTAAAAACGAACGAAAATGCATTTTCTTCATTTTAGTTCAGATTCCATATCAAGAATAAAATTAAAATTATAGGAATATGACAAATAACCTGAAAAACGAACGAAAATGCATTTTCTTCATTTTAGTTCAAATTCTATATCAAGAATAAAATTGAAAATATAGGAATGTGACAAAATACCTAAAAAACGAACGAAAATGCATTTTCTTCATTTTAGTTCAGATTCCATATCAAGAATAAAATTAAAATTATAGGAATATGACAAATAACCTGAAAACGAACGAAAATGCATTTTCTTCATTTTAGTTCAGATTCCATATCAAGAATAAAATAAGAAATATAGGTATGGGGAAAAGAACACGACCGAATCGATTGGTGCTCGGGCTCCGACTGCCCGCACGTTTTTAATTTGCGCGTGACCCGCGTCACGGAGCTCGTGACCCGAGCTCCGTGCTGCGGCCATTGTTGCGGGCTCCTACAGGGCTCCCCCCCTGGTAGCATGGATCGTAGGAGAAGGAAAACGAATAGATCCCATGCTGGCAAAAACAAGAAAAAGGAAGAAAAATAATGAGTAGATTCGGGTCTGACATTAAAGTACAAGAAAAGCTATATGGAGCTATGTGGCCCATGAGACGCGCTTTCTTGTGGGAGGGGTCGTGTTCGCTCGCAGGGACAGTAGGTGTTCTGTGGATAGAGACTGGTCCTTAAATTCTTGAAATGCAGGCTTGAGTCTGTCCATCGCTATGGTTTCTGTATGTCCGTTGACGTCTAGAGTCATGGTTTTCTCGGTGCGTTTGAGCACCTTGAAAGGTCCATCATAGGGCGGAGTCAGACTTTTCTTGCTGCCTTCTTTGCGAATGAAAACATGCGTGCATGTTTGGATCTCCTGGCTGACGAAAACTTTCTGAGAATCAGAATATCGAGGTAGTGTCGGTTGAAGCTCTCGGATGAGCTCTCGCAGGCTGTCCAAGTACGTTTGGGATGGGACCGTTTGGGAATTTTTGTTGCTGTTGAAAAATTCACCAGGAAGTCTAAGTGTCGAGCCATAGACGAGTTCCGCTGCGGTGCATCCGAGGTCTAGTTTGAGCGCGGATCGAACGCCGAGGAGGACGAATGGTAGGTGATCGACCCAGTTGAGTCGCCCGTCTCGTGCCGTAATTGCTGCCTTGAGTTGTCGGTGCAGTCTTTCTACCATGCCGTTAGCCGAGGGGTGGTAGGCGGTAGTATGCACATGGTGAACTCCTAGGAGCTGGGCTAGAGCGGCAAAAAGCGAGCACTGGAACTGCCGTCCCCGGTCCGTGGTGACGGTGGATGGACAGCCAAAGCGGGCGATCCAAACCTCAACAAACGTCCTGGCGACAGTCTCGGCAGTGATGTCGGGTAGAGGTATAGCTTCGGGCCACCTGGTATAGCGGTCCACGCAAGTCAAGATGTAAGTAAATCCCCGGCATGGAGGCAGTGGACCCACAATGTCAAGATGCACATGATCGAACCGTGCAGAAGGAGAGCGGAACGGTACCAATGGAGTAACCGTGTGCCGGCTCACCTTAGAGCGCTGACATTGCAGACATGTTCGTGCCCAGCCACGTACATCCGCGTTGATGGTAGGCCAGATGTAGCGAGCTGTTATCAGGCGCTGTGTGGCTCGGATGCCTGGGTGACTGATGTTGTGGAGGTGGTCGAAAACTTTCCGACGAAGAGCTAGCGGAACAAGAGGTCGAGGACTGCTGGTAGACATGTCGCAGAGGATGGTACCGTTAGAATGAGGGAGAGGAATTTCCCTGAGTACCAAGGACTTCAGCATGTCGGGATGGGCAAGCAACTCCGGATCATCTCGTTGTGCGGCAGCAATGCTCTCAAAATCGACAGCTCCACGACTTGCCGAGACAGCGTCGACACGGGAGAGCGCGTCCGCCGCTGAGTTGTCTTTGCCTTTTACGTGGCGGAGATCAACCGTGAACTCGGAAATGAAAGCAAGTTGTCGTATCTCTCGGGAGCAGTAGGCGGTGTGGTTGCCATGGAAAGCATACGTTAGAGGCTTATGGTCCGTCAGGATGTGAAACTCGTGACCTTCAAGAATATACCTGAAATGTTTGACAGCCAGGTACACTGCAAGAAGTTCACGTCCGAACGTGCTGTAACGTGTTTCGGCAGGCTTCAGCTTCTGGGAAAAAAATACAAGTGTTCGCCACTCGCCGTCAAGCATCTGTTGCAGGACAGCGCCGGCAGCAGTGCTGGAGGCGTCAGTCATGAGACGGGTGGGGGCTCCAGGTTGCGGATAGAAAAGCAGGGCTGCATTGGCCAAGGCTTCTTTAACGCTGGAAAAAGCAGACGCAGCTTCTGAGTTCCATGGAACTGCTGATGATGGCCCTTTCTTGGTTCTAAGAAGATCCGTCATGGGCTGAATCATTTCAGCACAGTGCGGAATGAATCTTCGATGGAAATTGATCAAGCCCAGAAACTCGCGAAGCTTGCGAAGTGACGTGGGTTGGGGAAACTCGCGGATTGCCCGGACTTTGTCTGCGAGTGGTAAGATGCCCCTTGACGTAACGCGATGGCCCAGAAAGTCCAGCGCATCAACGCCGAAAACGCACTTCTTCGCGTTGATGACGAGACCGTACTCCTGCAGCCGGTCGAACAACAGTCGCAGGTGTTGCTCGTGTTCTTCCGGAGAGGTGCTGGCCACGAGGATATCGTCAACGTACGCGAAAATGAAGTGAAGTCCTCTGGTCACTTCGTTGATAAGGCGTTGGAACGTCTGAGCGGAGTTTCGCAGGCCAAAGGGCATTCTTACGTATTCGAAAAGTCCGAACGGAGTAGTGATGGCAGTCTTGGCCACGTCCGCTGGCTCTACGGGAATCTGGTGGTAAGCCTTTATCAGGTCTACCTTGCTGTAGATGTTGGTACCAGCAAGCCCAGCGGAGAAATCGTGAATGTTCGGCAAAGGGTACCGATCGGTACCGTGCGTGCATTCAAAGCTCGATAATCTCCGCATGGTCTCCAGTCATTCGGGTCCTTTTTCGGGACCATATGTAGTGGCGACGCCCAGTTGCTGGAAGACGGGCGGACGAATCCGAGCTCCAGCATATGTTCGAACTCTCGACGCGCGATGTTTAGTCGCTCGCCAAATAGGCGGCGAGGACGCGCGGAGATGGGCGGGCCGCTGGTGATGATGTGATGTGTCACACCATGCTTGGTTGGTACCTCCGCATTGCAGGGCCGGGTTATGGCAGGGTATTCTGTGAGGAGGGCTTCGTACCTCGACGTCGTCGCCAGGGGACGCATCGGGGAAGCGTTGAATGACGACAGGATACCCTGGATGGTCAAGGATGTGGTGGCATCGGTGAGGCTTCTGCCACGGATGTTGACGGCAAGGCCAAAGTTTGCCAGGAAGTCCGCTCCCAGTATGGCTTGACGGAGATCCGCGACAATGAAGACCCACCGGAAAAGTCGCCTTAGCCCTATGTCGATGGTTAGGGATCTCTGGCCAAAAGTGGCAATTGCCGAGCTGTTGACGGCTCGTAGGGGCGCGGTATGTTGCACTTGCTGACGGTCAAGTCGTGACGCAGGCAAGACGCTCACCTCGGCCCCGGTGTCCACTAAGAAGCGGTGACCAGAGATTTGGTCAACAACGTAGAAAAGGCGGCTTGTGTGTTGGCCATCGTCACTCGCCGCTGCTAGTGCCGGGCCTCGGGGTTTTCCGACCAGGAGCATGGTTGATGGCAGTGTGTGGCCCGTTCCGCGTAACGCCGGTGGTACCAGCACAGGGCTCTGCTGCTTGACCGCGAGGCTCGTCGCGAGGCTGAACGGGCGTGAGGGGAGCCGCGCCTGGATCGTCGAGGTCTTTCGTCTGACGCCTTCATGGCGGCCACAGCGCAGGAAAGCTCTGCTATGCTTGCCTTGATCTCGGCGACTGTTGCTTGCCAGGGCTGGGGCTCGTGAGGCTCGTGAGATGCCACAGCAGCAATAGAAGGGGCTGAATATTCAGCAGTCCGATCCGCCAGCGTGGCAAGACGATCTAGCGGCATGTCGTCCGCAGCTGCAAGAACCATGCGCATTCCTTGCGGAAGTTTTTGAAGAAAGAGCTCCCGCAGTATACGGTCTTGGGAATCGGTGGCTTGGGGACCCAGCAACTGTCGCATTTGGTGGAGAAGTTGTGATGGGCGGCGATCTCCTAGCTCCTGGGCTGTCAGAAGTTGCTGGATTCGTGACCGCTCCGATGCCGTTGTTCGTTCGAGCAGAATGCTTTTCAAGTGATCATATGCGTCCTCACGCGGTGGCTCCGTCAGCACGTCGTCGATTTCGTCGGCCACGTTTGGCGGCAGAGAGGCAACGACGTGGTAGAATCGTGAGAGCTGGGTAGTGATGCGCCGAAGATGAAACTGCGCCTCGACTTGGGTGAACCAAACTCGCGGGTTCTTCGGCCAAAAAGGGGGAAGGCGCAAGTTGACCGCTGCGAGGTTGGCGTCAGAGGACTGAAGTGGCGCGCCGTCGCCAGTGTGAGCGTTGCCTTGATCCATGTTGGTTGAGGCTGTTAGAGAAGGCGACGGGGAGCCTTCAGATTCCGGGTCACCGTTTATGGGGAAAAGAACACGACCGAATCGATTGGTGCTCGGGCTCCGACTGCCCGCACGTTTTTAATTTGCGCGTGACCCGCGTCACGGAGCTCGTGACCCGAGCTCCGTGCTGCGGCCATTGTTGCGGGCTCCTACAATAGGAATATGACAAAATAACTGAAAAACGAAAGAAAATGCATTTTCTTCATTTTAGTTCAGATTCCATATCAAGAATAAAATTTAAAAAATAGGAATATGACAAAATACCTGAAAAACAAACGAAAATGCATGTTCTTGATTTTAGTTCAGATTCCATATCAAGAATAAAATTAAAAATATAGAAATGTAACAAAATAACTGAAAAACGAACGTAAATGCATTTTCTTTTTTTTAGTTCAGACTCCATATCAAGAATAAAATTAAAAATATAGGAATATGACAAAGTACCTGAAAAACGAACGAAAATACATTTTCTTCATTTTAGTTCAGATTTCATATGAAGAATAAAATTAAAAATATAGAAATACGACAAAATAACTGAAAAACGAACGAAAATGCATTTTCTTCGTTTTAGTTCAGATTCCATATCAAGAATAAAATAAAAATATAGGAATATGACCAAAAACCTGAAAAACGACCGAAAATGCATTTTCGTCATTTTAGTTCAGATTCTATATCAAGAATAAAATTAAAAATATAGGAATATGACAAAATACGTAAAAAACGAACGAATATGCATTTTCTTTAATTTAGTTCAAATTCCATATCAAGAATAAAATTAAAAATATAGGAATATGACAAAATAACTGAAAAACGAACGAAAATGAATTTTTTTTCATTTTAGTTCACATTCCATATCAAGAATAAAATTCAAATTATAGGAATATGACAAAATACGTAAAAGACGAACGAAAATGCATTTTCTTTAATTTAGTTCAAATTCCATATCAAGAATAAAATTAAAAATATAGGAATATGACAAAATACCTTAAAAACGAACGAAAATGCATTTTCTTCATTTTAGTTCAGATTCTATATCAAGAATAAAATTAAAAATATAGGAATATAACAATATAACTGAAAAACGAACCAAAATGAATTTTCTTCATTATAGTTCAAATTCCATATCAAGAATAAAATTAAAAATATATGAATATGACAAAATAACTGAAAAAAGAACGAAAATGAATTTTCTTCATTTTAGTTCAGATTCCATATCAAGAATAAAATTAAAATGATAGGAATATGGCAAATAACCTGAAAACGAACGAAAATGCATTTTCTTCATTTTAGTTCAGATTCCATATCAAGAATAAAATTAAAATATAGGAATATGACAAAATAACTGAAAAACGAACGAAAATGCATTTTCTTCATTTTAGTTCACATTCCATATCAAGAATAAAATTAAAATTATAGGAATATGACAAAAAAACTGAAAAACGAACGAAAATGAATTTTCTTCATTTTAGTTCAGATTTCATATCAAGAATAAAATTAAAAAAATAGGAATATGACAAAATACCTGAAAAACGAACGAAAATGCATGTTCTTGATTTTAGTTCAGATTTCATATCAAGAATAAAATTAAAAATATAGGAATAAGACAAAATAACTTAAAAACGAACGAAAATGCATTTTCTTTATTTTAGATCAGATTCCATATCAAGAATAAAATTAAAAATATAGAAATATAACAAAATAACTGAAAAACGAACGAAAATGCATTTTCTTCGTTTTAGTTATGATTCCATATTAAGAATAAAATAAAAAATATAGGAATATGACAAAAAAAAACTGAAAAACGAACCAAAATGCATTTTCTTCATTTTAGTTCAGATTCCATATCAAGAATAAAATTAAAAATATAGGAATATGACAAAATACCTGAATAACGAACGAAAATGCATTTTCTTCATTTTAGTTCAGATTTTATATGAAGAATAAAATTAAAAATATAGAAATACGACAAAATAACTGAAAAACGAACGAAAGTGCATTTTCTTCATTTTAGTTCAGATTTCATATCAAGAATAAAATTAAAAAATATAGGAATGTGACAAAATACCTGAAAAACGTACGAAAATGCATTTTCTTAATTTTATTTCAAATTCCATATCAAAAATAAAATTAAAAATATAGGAATGTGACAAAATACCTGCAAAACGAACGTAAATGCATTTTCTTCATTTTAGTTCAGATTCCATATCAGGAATAAAATTAAAAAATAGGAATATGACAAAGTACCGGAAAAACGAACGAAAATACATTTTCTTCATTTTAGTTGATTTCATATGAAGAATAAAATTAAAAATATAGAAATACGACAAAATAACTGAAAAACGAACGAAAATGCATTTTCTTATTTAATTCTAATTCCATATCAAGAATAAAATTAAAAATATAGGAATATGACAAAATACCTGAAAAACGAACGAAAATGCATTTTCTTCATTTTAGTTCAGATTCCATATCAATAATAAAATTAAATATATAGGAATATAACAAAATACCTGAAAAACAAACGAAAATGCATTTTTCTTTTTTTTATTCAGATTCCATATCAAGAATAAAATTAAAAATATAGAAATAGGACAAAATACCTGAAAAACGAACGAAAATGCATTTTCTTCATTTTCGTTCAGATTCCATATCAATATTAAAATAAAAAATACAGGAATATAACAAAATACTTGAAAAATGAACGAAAATGCAATTTCTTCCTTTTAGTTCAGATTTCATATCAAGAATAAAATTAAAAATATAGGACTGACAAAATAAATGAAAAACGAACGAAAATGCATTTTCTTTATTTTAGTTCAGATTCCATATCAAGAATAAAATTAAAAATATATGAATATGACAAAATAACTGAAAAAAGAACGAAAATGCATGTTCTTCATTTTAGTTCAGATTCCATATCAAGAATAAAATTAAAAATATAAGAATATGACAAAAAAACTGAAAAACGAACGAAAATGCATTTTCTTCATTTTAGTTCAAATTCGATATCAAGAATAAAATTGAAAATATAGGAATATGACAAAATACCTAAAAAACGAACGAAAATGCATTTTCTTCATTTTAGTTCAGATTTCATATCAAGAATAAAATTAAAATTATAGGAATATGACAAATAACCTGAAAACGAACGAAAATGCATTTTCTTCATTTTAGTTCAGATTCCATATCAAGAATAAAATTAAAAATATAGGAATATGACAAAATAACTGAAAAACGAACGAAAATGCATTTTCTTCATTTTAGTTCAGATTCCATATCAAGAATAAAATTAAAAATATAGGAATATGACAAAAAAACTGAAAAACGAACGAAAATGAATTTTCTTCATTTTAGTTCAGATTTCATATCAATAATAAAATTAAAAATATAGGAAGATAAGAAAATACCTGAAAAACAAACGAAAATGCATTTTTCTCTTTTTATTCAGAGTCCATATCAAGAATAAAATTAAAAATATAGAAATAGGACAAAACACCTGAAAAACGAACGAAAATGCATTTTCTTCATTTTCGTTCAGATTCCATATCAATATTAAAATAAAAAATACAGGAATATAACAAAATACTTGAAAAATGAACGAAAATGCAATTTCTTCTTTTTAGTTCAGATTCTATATCAAGAATAAAATTAAAAATATGGGACTGACAAAATAAATAAAAAACGAACGAAAATGCATTTTCTTCATTTTAGTTAAAATTCCATATCAAGAATAAAATTAAAAATATAGGAATATGACAAAATAACTGAAAAAAAACGAAAATGCCTTTTCTTCATTTTAGTTCAGATTCCATATCAAGAATAAAATTAAAAAATAGGAATATAGCAAAATAACTGAGAACGAACAAAAATAAATTGTTTTCACTTTAGTTCAGATTCTTTATCAAGAATAAAATTTAAATAATAAGAATTATAAATTATAGGAATCCTATATATTATAGGAAAAACGACCGAAAATGCATTTTCTTCATTTTAGTTCAGATTCCATATCAAGAATAAAATTAAAAATATATGAATATGACAAAATAACTGAAAAAAGAACGAAAATGCATTTCCTTCATTTTAGTTCAGATTCCATATCAAGAATAAAATTAAAATATGGGAATATGACAACATACCTGAAGAACGACCGAAAAAGCATTTTCTTCATTTTAGTTCAGATTCCATATCAAGAATAGAATTAAAAATATAGGAATATGAAAAATAACTGTAAAACGAACGAAAATGCATTTTCTTCATTTTACTCAGATTCCATATCAAGAATAAAAGGAAAAATATAGGAATATGGCAAAATACCCGAAAAACGAACGAAAATGCATTTTTTTCATTTTAGTTCAGATTCCATATCAAGAATAAAATTAAAAATATAGGAATATGACAAAATAACTAAAAAACGAACGAAAATCACAATTTTTTCATTATAGTTCAGATTCAATATCAAGAATAAAATTAAAAATATAGGAATATAACAATATAACTGAAAAACGGACGAAAATGAATTTTCTTCGTTTTAGTTCAGATTCTATATCAAGAATAAAATTAAAAATATAGGAATATGACAAAGTACCTGAAAAACGAACGGAAATGCATTTTCTTCATTTTAGTTCAGATTCCATATCAAGAATAAAATTTAAATTATAGGAATATAACAAAATACCTGAAAAACGAACGAAAATGCATTTTCTTCTTATTAGTTCAGATTCCATATCAAGAATAAAATTAAAACTATAGGTAACGAAAGAAAATGCTTTTTCTTCATTTTAGTTCAGATTCCATATCAAAATTAAAATTAAAAATATAGGAATATAAAAAATAACTGAAAAACGAACGAAAATGCATTTTCTTCATTTTAGTTCAGATTTCATATCAATAATAAAATTTAAAAATATAGAAATACGACAAAATAACTGAAAAACGAACGAAAATGCATTTTCTTATTTAATTCTAATTCCATATCAAGAATAAAATTAAAAATATAGGAATATGACAAAATACCTTAAAAACGAACGAAAAGGCATTTACTTCATTTTAGTTCAAATTCCATATCACGAATAAAATTAAAATTATAGGAAAATGACAGGAATATAGGAATATGAATATGAATATGAATATGAATATAGGAATATGAAATATAGGAATATAGGAATATGAATAAGAAAAACGAACGAAAATGCATTTTCTTCTTTTTAGTTCAGATGCCATATCAAGAATAAAATTAAAAATATAGGACTGACAAAAAAAAATAAAAACGAACGAAAATGCATTTTCTTCATTTTAGTTCATCTTCCATATCAAGAATAAAATTAAAAATATAGGTATATGACAAAATGACTGAAAAAAAAGAAAATGCATTTTCTTCAGTTTAGTTCAGATTCCATATCAAGAATAAAATTAAAAATATAGGAATATGACAAAGTACCTGAAAAACGAACGAAAATACATTTTCTTCATTTTAGTTCAGATTTCATATGAAGAATAAAATTAAGAATATAGAAATACGACAAAATAACTGAAAAACGAACGAAAATGCATTTTCTTCGTTTTAGTTCAGATTCCATATCAAGAATAAAATTAAAAATATAGGAATATGACAAAAAACCTGAAAAACGACCGAAAATGCATTTTCGTCATTTTAGTTCAGATTCTATATTAAGAATAAAATTAAAAATATAGGAATATGACAAAATAACTGAAAAACGAACGAAAATGCATTTTTTTATTTTAGTTCATATTCTTAATATGGAATATATCAAGAATAAAATTCAAAATATAGGAATATGACAAAATACGTAAAAAACGAACGAAAATGCATTTTCTTTAATTTAGTTCAAATTTCATATCAAGAATAAAATTAAAAATATAGGAATATGACAAAATAACTGAAAAACGAACGAAAATGCATTTTTTTCATTTTAGTTCACATTCCATATCAAGAATAAAATTCAAAATATAGGAATACGACAAAATACGTAAAAGACGAACGAAAATGCATTTTCTTTAATTTAGTTCAAATTCCATATCAAGAATAAAATTAAAAATATAGGAATATGACAAAATACCTTAAAAACGAACGAAAATGCATATTCTTCATTTTAGTTTAGATTCTATATCAAGAATAAAATTAAAAATATAGGAATATAACAATATAACTGAAAAACGAACGAAAATGAATTTTCTTCATTATAGTTCAAATTCCATATTAAGAATAAAATTAAAAATATATGAATATGACAAAATAACTGAAAGAAGAACGAAAATGAATTTTCTTCATTTTAGTTCAGATTCCATATCAAGAATAAAATTAAAATGATAGGAATATGGCAAATAACCTGAAAACGAACGAAAATGCATTTTCTTCATTTTAGTTCAGATTCCATATCAAGAATAAAAATAAAAATATAGGAATATGACAAAATAACTGAAAAACGAACGAAAATGCATTGTCTTCATTTTAGTTCAGATTCCATATCAAGAATAAAATTAAAAATATAGGAATATGACAAAAAAACTGAAAAACGAACGAAAATGAATTTTCTTCATTTTAGTTCAGATTTCATATCAAGAATAAAATTAAAAAAATAGGAATATGACAAAATACCTGAAAAACGAACGAAAATGCATGTTCTTGATTTTAGTTCAGATTCCATATCAAGAATAAAATTAAAAATATAGGGATCAGACAAAATAACTTAAAAACGAACGAAAATGCATGTTCTTGATTTTAGTTCAGATTCCATATCAAGAATAAAATTAAAAATATAGGAATAAGACAAAATAACTTAAAAACGAACGAAAATGCATTTTCTTTATTTTAGATCATTATTCCATATCAAGAATAAAATTAAAAATATAGAAATATAACAAAATAACTGAAAAACGAACGAAAATGCACTTTCTTCGTTTTAGTTCAGATTCCATATCAAGAATAAAATAAAAAATATAGGAATATGACAAAAAAACCTGAAAAACGAACCAAAATGCATTTTCTTCATTTTAGTTCAGATTTCATATCAAGAATAAAATTAAAAATATAGGAATATGACAAAATACCTGAATAACGAACGTAAATGCATTTTCTTCATTTTAGTTCAGATTCCATATCAAGAATAAAATTAAATATATAGGAATATAACAAAATACCTGAAAAACAAACGAAAATGCATTTTTCTTTTTTTATTCAGATTCCATATCAAGAATAAAATTAAAAATATAGAAATAGGACAAAATACCTGAAAAACGAACGAAAATGCATTTTCTTCATTTTCGTTCAGATTCCATATCAATATTAAAATAAAAAATACAGGAATATAACAAAATACTTGAAAAATGAACGAAAATGCAATTTCTTCTTTTTAGTTCAGATTCCATATCAAGAATAAAATTAAAAATATAGGACTGACAAAATAAATGAAAAACGAACGAAAATGCATTTTCTTTATTTTAGTTCAGATTCCATATCAAGAATAAAATTGAAAATATATGAATATGACAAAATAACTGAAAAAAGAACGAAAATGCATGTTCTTCATTTTAGTTCAGATTCCATATCAAGAATAAAATTAAAAATATAAGAATATGACAAAAAAAACTGAAAAACGAACGAAAATGCATTTTCTTCATTTTAGTTCAAATTCCATATCAAGAATAAAATTGAAAATATAGGAATATGACAAAATACCTAAAAAACGAACGAAAATGCATTTTCTTCATTTTAGTTCAGATTCCATATCAAGAATAAAATTAAAATTATAGGAATATGACAAATAACCTGAAAACGAACGAAATTGCATTTTCTTCATTTTAGTTCAGATTCCATATCAAGAATAAAATTAAAAATATAGGAATATGACAAAATAACTGAAAAACGAACGAAAATGCATTTTCTTCATTTTAGTTCAGATTCCATATCAAGAATAAAATTAAAAATATAGGAATATGACAAAAAACTGAAAAACGAACGAAAATGAATTTTCTTCATTTTAGTTCAGATTTCATATCAATAATAAAATTAAAAATATAGGAATATAAGAAAATACCTGAAAAACAAACGAAAATGCATTTTTCTTATTTTATTCAGATTCCATATCAAGAATAAAATTAAAAATATAGAAATAGGACAAAATACCTGAAAAACGAACGAAAATGCATTTTCTTCATTTTAGTTCAGATTCCATATCAAGAATAAAATTAAAATTATAGGAATATGACAAATAACCTGAAAACGAACGAAATTGCATTTTCTTCATTTTAGTTCAGATTCCATATCAAGAATAAAATTAAAAATATAGGAATATGACAAAATAACTGAAAAACGAACGAAAATGCATTTTCTTCATTTTAGTTCAGATTCCATATCAAGAATAAAATTAAAAATATAGGAATATGACAAAAAACTGAAAAACGAACGAAAATGAATTTTCTTCATTTTCGTTCAGATTCCATATCAATATTAAAATAAAAAATACAGGAATATAACAAAATACTTGAAAAATGAACGAAAATGCAATTTCTTCTTTTTAGTTCAGATTCTATATCAAGAATAAAATTAAAAATATAGGACTGACAAAATAAATAAAAAACGAACGAAAATGCATTTTCTTCATTTTAGTTCAGATTCCATATCAAGAATAAAATTAAAAATATAGGAATATGACAAAATAACTGAAAAAAAAACGAAAATGCCTTTTCTTCATTTTAGTTCAGATTCCACATCAAGAATAAAATTAAAAAATAGGAATATAGCAAAATAACTGAAAACGAACAAAAATAAATTGTTTTCACTTTAGTTCAGATTCTTTATCAAGAATAAAATTTAAATTATAGGAATTATAAATTATAGGAATCCTATATATTATAGGAAAAACGACCGAAAATGCATTTTCTTCATTTTAGTTCAAATTCCATATCAAAAATAAAATTAAAAACATAGGAATGTGACAAAATACCTGAAAAAAGAACGAAAATGCATTTCCTTCATTTTAGTTCAGATTCCATATCAAGAATAAAATTAAAATATGGGAATATGACAACATACCTGAAGAACGAACGAAAAAGCATTTTCTTCGTTTTAGTTCAGATTCCATATCAAGAATAGAATTAAAAATATAGGAATATGACAAAATAACTGTAAAACGAACGAAAATGCTTTTTCTTCATTTTACTCAGATTCCATATCAAGAATAAAAGGAAAAATATAGGAATATGGCAAAATACCCGAAAAACAAACGAAAATGCATTTTCTTCATTTTAGTTCAGATTCCATATCAAGAATAAAATTAAAAATATAGGAATATGACAAAATAACTAAAAAACGAACGAAAATGCAATTTTTTTATTATAGTTCAGATTCAATATCAAGAATAAAATTAAAAATATAGGAATATAACAATATAACTGAAAAACGGACGAAAATGAATTTTCTTCGTTTTAGTTCAGATTCTATATCAAGAATAAAATTAAAAATATAGGAATATGACAAAGTACCTGAAAAACGAACGAAAATGCATTTTCTTATTAGTTCAGATTCCATATCAAGAATAAAATTAAAAATATAGGAAACGAAAGAAAATGCTTTTTCTTCATTTTAGTTCAGATTCCATATCAAGATTAAAATTAAAAATATAGGAAAATAAGAAATAACTGAAAAACGAACGAAAATGCATTTTCTTCATTTTAGTTCAGATTTCATATCAAGAATAAAATTTTAAAAAATAGGAATATGACAAAATACCTGAAAAACGTACGAAAATGCATTTTCTTTATTTTATTTCAAATTCCATATTAGGAATAAAATTAAAAATATAGGAATGTGACAAAATACCTGAAAAACGAACGTAAATGTATTTTCTTCATTTTAGTTCAGATTCCATATCAGGAATAAAATTAAAAAATAGGAATATGACAAAGTACCGGAAAAACGAACGAAAATACATTTTCTTCATTTTAGTTGATTTCATATGAAGAATAAAATTAAAAATATAGGAATATGACAAAATACCTTAAAAACGAACGAAAATGCATTTTCTTCATTTTATTTCAAATTCCATATCAAGAATAAAATTAAAAATATAGGACTGACAAAATAAATAAAAACGAACGAAAATGCATTTTCTTCATTTTAGTTCATCTTCCATATCAAGAATAAAATTAAAAATATAGGTATATGACAAAATGACTGAAAAAAAGAAAATGCATTTTCTTCAGTTTAGTTCAGATTCCGTATCAAGAATAAAATTAAAAAATAGTAATATAGCAAAAAAACTGAAAAACGAACGAAAATAAATTGTTTTCATTTTAGTTCAGATTCTTTATCAAGAATAAAATTTAAATTATAGGAATTATAAATTATAGGAATCCTATATATTATAGGAAAAACGACCGAAAATGCATTTTCTTCATTTTAGTTCAGATTCCATATCAAGAATAAAATTAAAAATATAGGAATATGACAAAGTACCTGAAAAACGAACGAAAATACATTTTCTTCATTTTAGTTCAGATTTTATATGAATAAAATTAAAAATATAGAAATACGACAAAATAACTGAAAAACGAACGAAAATGCACTTTCTTCGTTTTAGTTCAGATTCCATATCAAGAATAAAATTAAATATATAGGAATTTGACAAAATAACTGAAAAACGAATGAAAATGCATTTTCTTCATTTTAGTTCAGATTCCATATCAAGAATAAAATTAAAAATATAGGAATATGACAAAATACCTGAAAAACGAACGAAAATGCATTTTCTTCATTTTAGTTCAGATTCCATATCAATAATAAAATTAAAAATATAGGAATATAACAAAATACCTGAAAAACAAACGAAAATGCATTTTTCGTATTTTATTCAGATTTCATATCAAGAATAAAATTAAAAATATAGAAATAGGACAAAATACCTGAAAAACGAACGAGAATGCATTTTTTCATTTTCGTTCAGATTCCATATCAATATTAAAATAAAAAATACAAGAATATAACAAAATACTTGAAAAATGAACGAAAATGCAATTTCTTCTTTTTAGTTCAGATTCCATATCAAGAATAAAATTAAAAATATAGGACTGACAAAATAAATAAAAAACGAACGAAAATGCATTTTCTTTATTTTAGTTCAGATTCCATATCAAGAATAAAATTAAAAATATATGAATATGACAAAATAACTGAAAAAAGAACGAAAATGCATGTTCTTCATTTTAGTTCAGATTCCATATCAAGAATAAAATTAAAAATATAGGAATATGACAAAAAAAACTGAAAAACGAACGAAAATGCATTTTCTTCATTTTAGTTCAAATTCCATATCAAGAATAAAATTGAAAATATAGGAATATGACAAAATACCTAAAAACGAACGTAAATGCATTTTCTTCATTTTAGTTCAGATTCCATATCAAGAATAAAATTAAAAATATCGGAATATGACAAAGTACCTGAAAAACGAACGAAAATACATTTTCTTCATTTATTTCAGATTTCATATGAAGAATAAAATTAAAAATATAGAAATACGACAAAATAACTTAAAAACGAACGAAAATGCATTTTCTTTATTTTAGTTCAGATTCCATATCAAGAATAAAATTAAAAATATAGAAATATAACAAAATAACTGAAAAACGAAAGAAAATGCATTTTCTTCGTTTTAGTTCAGATTCCATATCAAGAATAAAATAAAAAATATAGGAATATGACAAAAAAACCTGAAAAACGAACCAAAATGCATTTTCTTCATTTTAGTTCAGATTCCATATCAAGAATAAAATTAAAAATATAGGAATATGACAAAATACCTGAATAACGAACGAAAATGCATTTTCTTCATTTTAGTTCAGATTCCATATCAAGAATAAAATTAAATATATAGGAATATGACCAAATACCTGAAAAACGAACGAAAATGAATTTTCTTCATTTTAGTTCAGATTCCATATCAAGAATAAAATTAAAAATATAGGAATATGACAAAGTACCTGAAAAACGAACAAAAATGCATTTTCTTCATTTTAGTTCAGATTTTATATCAAGAATAAAATTTAATTTATAGGAATATAACAAAATACCTGAAAAACGAAAGAAAATGCATTTTCTTCATATTAGTTCAGATTCTATATCAAGAATAAAATTAAAAATATAGGAATATGACAAAATAACTGAAAAACGAACGAAAATGCATTTCCTTCATTTTAGTTCAGATTCCATATCAAGAATAAAATTAAAAATATAGGAATATGACAAAATACCTGAAAAACGAAAGAAAATGCTTTTTCTTCATTTTAGTTTAGATTCCATATCAAGATTAAAATTAAAAATATAGGAATATAAAAAATAACTGAAAAACGAATGAAAATGCATTTTTTTCATTTTAGTTCACATTTTATATCAAGAATAAAATTAAAAATATAGGAATATGACAAAATAGCTGAAAAACGTACGAAAATGCATTTTCTTTATTTTAGTTCAAATTCCATATCAAGAATAAAATAAAAAATATAGGAATGTGACAAAATACCTGAAAAACGAACGTAAATGCATTTTCTTGATTTTAGTTCAGATTCCATATCAAGAATAAAATTAAAAATATAGGAATACGACAAAATAACTGAAAAACGAACGAAAATGCATTTTCTTCGTTTTAGTTCAGATTCCATATCGAGAATAAAATTAAATATATAGGAATATGACAAAATAACTGAAAAACGAACGAAAATACATTTTCTTCATTTTAGTTCAGATTTTATATGAAGAATAAAATTAAAAATATAGAAATACGACAAAATAACTGAAAAACGAACGAAAATGCATTTTCTTCGTTTTAGTTCAGATTCCATATCAAAAATAAAATTAAATATATAGGAATATGACAAAATAACTGAAAAACGAATGAAAATGCATTTTCTTCATTTTAGTTCAGATTCCATATCAAGAATAAAATTAAAAATATAGGAATATGACAAAATACCTGAAAAACGAACGAAAATGCATTTTCTTCATTTTAGTTCAGATTCCATATCAATAATAAAATTAAAAATATAGGAATATAACAAAATACCTGAAAAACAAACGAAAATGCATTTTTCTTATTTTATTCAGATTCCATATCAAGAATAAAATAAAAAATATAGAAATAGGACAAAATACCTGATAACGAACGAAAATGCATTTTCTTCATTTTCGTTCAGATTCCGTATCAATATTAAAATAAAAAATACAGGAATATAACAAAATACTTGAAAAATGAACGAAAATGCAATTTCTTCTTTTTAGTTCAGATTCTATATCAAGAATAAAATAAAAAATATAGGACTGACAAAATAAATAAAAAACGAACGAAAATGCATTTTCTTCATTTTAGTTCAGATTCCATATCAAGAATAAAATTAAAAATATAGGAATACGACAAAATAACTGAAAAAAAACGAAAATGCCTTTTCTTCATTTTAGTTCAGATTCCATATCAAGAATAAAATTAAAAAATAGGAATATAGCAAAATAACTGAAAACGAACAAAAATAAATTGTTTTCATTTTAGTTCAGATTATTTATCAAGAATAAAATTTAAAATATAGGTATTATAAATTATAGGAATCCTATATATTATAGGAAAAACGACCGAAAATGCATTTTCTTTATTTTAGTTCAGATTCCATATCAAGAATAAAATTAAAAATATATGAATATGACAAAATAACTGAAAAAAGAACGAAAATACATTTTCTTCATTTTAGTTGATTTCATATGAAGAATAAAATTAAAAATATAGAAATACGACAAAATAACTGAAAAACGAACGAAAATGCATTTTCTTATTTAATTCTAATTCCATATCAAGAATAAAATTAAAAATATAGGAATATGACAAAATACCTTAAAAACGAACGAAAATGCATTTACTTCATTTTAGTTCAAATTCCATATCACGAATAAAATTAAAATTATAGGAAAATGACAGGAATATAGGAATATGAATATGAATATGAATATAGGAATATGAAATATAGGAATATAGGAATATGAATAAGAAAAACGAACGAAAATGCATTTTCTTCATTTTAGTTCAGATTCTATATCAAGAATAAAATTAAAAATATAGGACTGACAAAAAAATAAAAACGAACGAAAATGCATTTTCTTCATTTTAGTTCATCTTCCATATCAAGAATAAAATTAAAAATATAGGTATATGACAAAATGACTGAAAAAAAAGAAAATGCATTTTCTTCAGTTTAGTTCAGATTCCATATCAAGAATAAAATTAAAAATATAGGAATATGACAAAGTACCTGAAAAACGAACGAAAATACATTTTCTTCATTTTAGTTCAGATTTCATATGAAGAATAAAATTAAGAATATAGAAATACGACAAAATAACTGAAAAACGAACGAAAATGCATTTTCTTCGTTTTAGTTCAGATTCCATATCAAGAATAAAATTAAAAATATAGGAATATGACAAAAAACCTGAAAAACGACCGAAAATGCATTTTCGTCAGTTTAGTTCAGATTCTATATTAAGAATAAAATTAAAAATATAGGAATATAACAAAATAACTGAAAAACGAACGAAAATGCATTTTTTTCATTTTAGTTCATATTCTTGATATGGAATATATCAAGAATAAAATTCAAAATATAGGAATATGACAAAATACGTAAAAAACGAACGAAAATGCATTTTCTTTAATTTAGTTCAAATTCCATATCAAGAATAAAATTAAAAATATAGGAATATGACAAAATAACTGAAAAACGAACGAAAATGCATTTTTTTCATTTTAGTTCACATTCCATATCAAGAATAAAATTCAAAATATAGGAATATGACAAAATACGTAAAAGACGAACGAAAATGCATTTTCTTTAATTTAGTTCAAATTCCATATCAAGAATAAAATTAAAAATATAGGAATATGACAAAATACCTTAAAAACGAACGAAAATGCATATTCTTCATTTTAGTTCAGATTCTATATCAAGAATAAAATTAAAAATATAGGAATATAACAATATAACTGAAAAACGAACAAAAATGAATTTTCTTCATTATAGTTCAAATTCCATATCAAGAATAAAATTAAAAATATATGAATATGACAAAATAACTGAAAGAAGAACGAAAATGAATTTTCTTCATTTTAGTTCAGATTCCATATCAAGAATAAAATTAAAATGATAGGAATATGGCAAATAACCTGAAAACGAACGAAAATGCATTTTCTTCATTTTAGTTCAGATTCCATATCAAGAATAAAATTAAAAATATAGGAATATGACAAAATAACTGAAAAACGAACGAAAATGCATTGTCTTCATTTTAGTTCAGATTCCATATCAAGAATAAAATTAAAAATATAGGAATATGACAAAAAAACTGAAAAACGAACGAAAATGAATTTTCTTCATTTTAGTTCAGATTTCATATCAAGAATAAAATTAAAAAAATAGGAATATGACAAAATACCTGAAAAACGAACGAAAATGCATGTTCTTGATTTTAGTTCAGATTCCATATCAAGAATAAAATTAAAAATATAGGGATAAGACAAAATAACTTAAAAACGAACGAAAATGCATGTTCTTGATTTTAGTTCAGATTCCATATCAAGAATAAAATTAAAAATATAGGAATAAGACAAAATAATTTAAAAACGAACGAAAATGCATTTTCTTTATTTTAGATCAGATTCCATATCAAGAATAAAATTAAAAATATAGAAATATAACAAAATAACTGAAAAACAAACGAAAATGCATTTTCTTCATTTTCGTTCAGATTCCATATCAATATTAAAATAAAAAATACAGGAATATAACAAAATACTTGAAAAATGAACGAAAATGCAATTTCTTCTTTTTAGTTCAGATTCCATATCAAGAATAAAATTAAAAATATAGGACTGACAAAATAAATGAAAAACGAACGAAAATGCATTTTCTTTATTTTAGTTCAGATTCCATATCAAGAATAAAATTAAAAATATAGGGATCAGACAAAATAACTTAAAAACGAACGAAAATGCATGTTCTTGATTTTAGTTCAGATTCCATATCAAGAATAAAATTAAAAATATAGGAATAAGACAAAATAACTTAAAAACGAACGAAAATGCATTTTCTTTATTTTAGATCAGATTCCATATCAAGAATAAAATTAAAAATATAGAAATATAACAAAATAACTGAAAAACGAACGAAAATGCACTTTCTTCGTTTTAGTTCAGATTCCATATCAAGAATAAAATAAAAAATATAGGAATATGACAAAAAAACCTGAAAAACGAACCAAAATGCATTTTCTTCATTTTAGTTCAGATTTCATATCAAGAATAAAATTAAAAATATAGGAATATGACAAAATACCTGAATAACGAACGTAAATGCATTTTCTTCATTTTAGTTCAGATTCCATATCAAGAATAAAATTAAATATATAGGAATATGACAAAATACCTGAAAAACGTACGAAAATGCATTTTCTTTATTTTAGTTCAGATTTTATATGAAGAATAAAATTAAAAATATAGAAATACGACAAAATAACTGAAAAACAATCGAAAATGCATTTTCTTCGTTTTAGTTCAGATTCCATATCAAGAATAAAATTAAATATATAGGAATTTGACAAAATAACTGAAAAACGAATGAAAATGCATTTTCTTCATTTTAGTTCAGATTCCATATCAAGAATAAAATTAAAAATATAGGAATATGACAAAATACCTGAAAAACGAACGAAAATGCATTTTCTTCATTTTAGTTCAGATTCCATATCAATAATAAAATTAAAAATATAGGAATATAACAAAATACCTGAAAAACAAACGAAAATGCATTTTTCTTTTTTTATTCAGATTCCATATCAAGAATAAAATTAAAAATATAGAAATAGGACAAAATACCTGAAAAACGAACGAAAATGCATTTTCTTCATTTTCGTTCAGATTCCATATCAATATTAAAATAAAAAATACAGGAATATAACAAAATACTTGAAAAATGAACGAAAATGCAATTTCTTCTTTTTAGTTCAGATTCCATATCAAGAATAAAATTAAAAATATAGGACTGACAAAATAAATGAAAAACGAACGAAAATGCATTTTCTTTATTTTAGTTCAGATTCCATATCAAGAATAAAATTAAAAATATATGAATATGACAAAATAACTGAAAAAAGAACGAAAATGCATGTTCTTCATTTTAGTTCAGATTCCATATCAAGAATAAAATTAAAAATATAAGAATATGACAAAAAAAACTGAAAAACGAACGAAAATGCATTTTCTTCATTTTAGTTCAAATTCCATATCAAGAATAAAATTGAAAATATAGGAATATGACAAAATACCTAAAAAACGAACGAAAATGCATTTTCTTCATTTTAGTTCAGATACCATATCAAGAATAAAATTAAAATTATAGGAATATGACAAATAACCTGAAAACGAACGAAAATGCATTTTCTTCATTTTAGTTCAGATTCCATATCAAGAATAAAATTAAAAATATAGGAATATGACAAAATAACTGAAAAACGAACGAAAATGCATTTTCTTTATTTTAGTTCAGATTCCATATCAAGAATAAAATTAAAAATATAGGAATATGACAAAAAAACTGAAAAACGAACGAAAATGAATTTTCTTTATTTTAGTTCAGATTTCATATCAATAATAAAATTAAAAATATAGGAATATAAGAAAATACCTGAAAAACCAACGAAAATGCATTTTTCTTTTTTTATTCAGATTCCATATCAAGAATAAAATTAAAAATATAGAAATAGGACAAAATACCTGAAAAACGAACGAAAATGCATTTTCTTCATTTTCGTTCAGATTCCATATCAATATTAAAATAAAAAATACAGGAATATAACAAAATACTTGAAAAATGAACGAAAATGCAATTTCTTCTTTTTAGTTCAGATTCTATATCAAGAATAAAATTAAAAATATAGGACTGACAAAATAAATAAAAAACGAACGAAAATGCATTTTCTTCATTTTAGTTCAGATTCCATATCAAGAATAAAATTAAAAATATAGGAATATGACAAAATAACTGAAAAAGAACGAAAATGCCTTTTCTTCATTTTAGTTCAGATTCCATATCAAGAATAAAATTAAAAAATAGGAATATAGCAAAATAACTGAAAACGAACAAAAATAAATTGTTTTCACTTTAGTTCAGATTCTTTATCAAGAATAAAATTTAAATTATAGGAATTATAAATTATAGGAATCCTATATATTATAGGAAAAACGACCGAAAATGCATTTTCTTCATTTTAGTTCAGATTCCATATCAAGAATAAAATTAAAAATATATGAATATGAAAAAATAACTGAAAAAGAACGAAAATGCATTTCCTTCATTTTAGTTCAGATTCCATATCAAGAATAAAATTAAAATATGGGAATATGACAACATACCTGAAGAACGAACGAAAAAGCATTTTCTTCGTTTTAGTTCAGATTCCATATCAAGAATAGAATTAAAAATATAGGAATATGACAAAATAACTGTAAAACGAACGAAAATGCATTTTCTTCATTTTACTCAGATTCCATATCAAGAATAAAAGGAAAAATATAGGAATATGGCAAAATACCCGAAAAACAAACGAAAATGCATTTTCTTCATTTTAGTTCAGATTCCATATCAAGAATAAAATTAAAAATATAGGAATATGACAAAATAACTAAAAAACGAACGAAAATGCAATTTTTTCATTATAGTTCAGATTCAATATCAAGAATAAAATTAAAAATATAGGAATATAACAATATAACTGAAAAACGGACGAAAATGAATTTTCTTCGTTTTAGTTCAGATTCTATATCAAGAATAAAATTAAAAATATAGGAATATGACAAAGTACCTGAAAAACGAAAGAAAATGCATTTTCTTATTAGTTCAGATTCCATTTAAGAATAAAATTAAAAATATAGGAAACGAAAGAAAATGCTTTTTCTTCATTTTAGTTCAGATTCCATATCAAGATTAAAATTAAAAATATAGGAAAATAAGAAATAACTGAAAAACGAACGAAAATGCATTTTCTTCATTTTAGTTCAGATTTCATATCAAGAATAAAATTGAAAAAAATAGGAATATGACAAAATACCTGAAAAACGTACGAAAATGCATTTTCTTTAGTTTATTTCAAATTCCATATCAAGAATAAAATTAAAAATATAGGAATGTGACAAAATACCTGAAAAACGAACGTAAATGCATTTTCTTCATTTTAGTTCAGATTCCATATCAAGAATAAAATTAAAAATATAGGAATATGACAAAATAACTGAAAAACGAACGAAAATGCATTTTTTTCATTTTAGTTCACATTCCATATCAAGAATAAAATTCAAAATATAGGAATATGACAAAATACGTAAAAAATGAACGAAAATGCATTTTCTTTAATTTAGTTCAAATTCCATATCAAGAATAAAATTAAAAATATAGGAATATGAAAAAATACCTTAAATACAAACGAAAATGCATATTCTTCATTTTAGTTCAGATTCTATATCAAGAATAAAATTAAAAATATAGGAATATAACAATATAACTGAAAAACGAACGAAAATAAATTTTCTTCAATATAGTTCAGATTCCATATCAAGAATGAAATTAAAAATATATGAATATGACAAAATAACTGAAAAAAGAACGAAAATGCATGTTCTTCATTTTAGTTCAGATTGCATATCAAGAATAAAATTAAAAATATAGGAATATGACAAAAAAACTTGAAAAACGAACGAAAATGCATTTTCTTCATTTTAGTTCAAATTCCATATCAAGAATAAAATTGAAAATATAGGAATATGACAAAATACCTAAAAAACGAACGAAAATGCATTTTCTTCATTTTAGTTCAAATTCCACATCAAGAATAAAATTAAAAATATAGGAATATGACAAAATAACTGAAAAACGAACGAAAATGCATTTTCTTCATTTTAGTTCAGATTCCATATCAAGAATAAAGTTAAAAAATAGGAATATGAATAAATACCTGAAAAACGAACGAAAATGCATGTTGTTGATTTTAGTTCAGACTCCATATCAAGAATAAAATTAAAAATATAGGAATAAGACAAAAGAACTTAAAAACGAACGAAAATGCAATTTCTTCATTTCAGTTCAGATTCCATATCAAGAATAAAATTAAAAATATAGGAATGTGACAAAATACCTGAAAAACGAACGTAAATGCATTTTCTTCATTTTAGTTCAGATTCCATATCAAGAATAAAATTAAAAATATAGGAATATGACAAAGTACCTGAAAAACGAACGAAAATACATTTTCTTCATTTATTTCAGATTTCATATGAAGAATAAAATTAAAAATATAGAAATACGACAAAATAACTGAAAAACGTACGAAAATGCATTTTCTTCGTTTTAGTTCAGATTCCATATCAAGAATAAAATTAAAAATATAGGAATATGACAAAAAACCTGAAAAACGACCGAAAATGCATTTTCGTCATTTTAGTTCAGATTCCATATCAAAAATAAAATTAAAAATATAGGAATATGACAAAAAAACTGAAAAACGAACGAAAATGAATTTTCTTCATTTTAGTTCAGATTTCATATCAATAAAATTAAAAATATAGAAATAAGACAAAATACCTTAAAAACGAACAAAAATGCATTTTCTTCATTTTACTTCAGATTCCATGTCAAGAATAAAATTAAAAATATAGGAATATGACAAAATACCTGAAAAACGAACGAAAATGATTTTTTTTTTCATTTTAGTTCAGATTCCATATCAAGAATAAAATTACAAATATAGGAATATGACAAAGTACCTGAAAAACGAACGAAAATGCATTTTCTTCATTTTAGTTCAGATTTCATATCAAGAATAAAATTTAAATTATAGGAATATAACAAAAGACCTGAAAAACGAAAGAAAATGCATTTTCTTCATATTAGTTCAGATTCCATATCAAGAATAAAATTAAAAATATAGGAATATGACAAAATAACTGAAAAACGAACGAAAATGCATTTCCTTCATTTTAGTTCAGATTCCATATCAAGAATAAAATTAAAAATATAGGAATATGACAAAATTCCTGAAAAACGAAAGGAAATGCTTTTTCTTCATTTTAGTTCAGATTCCATATCAAGATTAAAATTAAAAATATAGGAATATAAAAAATAACTGAAAAACGAATGAAAATGCATTTTCTTCATTTTAGTTCAAATTCCATATCAAGAATAAAATTAAAAATATAGGAATGTGACAAAATACCTGAAAAACGAACGTAAATGCATTTTCTTCATTTTAGTTCAGATTCCATATCAAGAATAAAATTAAAAATATAGGAATATGACAAAGTACCTGAAAAACGAAAGAAAATACATTTTCTTCATTTTAGTTCAGATTTTATATGAAGAATAAAATTAAAAATATAGAAATACGACAAAATAACTGAAAAACGAACGAAAATGGATTTTCTTCTTTTTAGTTCAGATTCCATATCAAGAATAAAATTAAAAATATAGGACTGACAAAATAAATGAAAAAAGAACGAAAATGCATTTTCTTTATTTTAGTTCAGATTCCATATCAAGAATAAAATTAAAAATATATGAATATGACAAAATAACTGAAAAAAGAACGAAAATGCATGTTCTTCATTTTAGTTCAGATTCTATATCAAGAATAAAATTAAAAATATAGGAATATGACAAAAAAAACTGAAAAACGAACGAAAATGCATTTTCTTCATTTTAGTTCAAATTCCATATCAAGAATAAAATTGAAAATATAGGAATATGACAAAATACCTAAAAAACGAACGAAAATGCATTTTCTTCATTTTAGTTCAGATTCCATATCAAGAATAAAATTAAAATTACAGGAATATGACAAATAACCTGAAAACGAACGAAAATGCATTTTCTTCATTTTAGTTCAGATTCCATATCAAGAATAAAATTAAAAATATAGGAATAAGACAAAACACTTCAAAACGAACGAAAATGCATTTTCTTTATTTTGGTTCAGATTCCATATCAAGAATAAAAATAAAAATATAGAAATATAACAAAATAACTTAAAAACGAACGAAAATGCATTTTCTTCGTTTTAGTTCAGATTCAATATCAAGAATAAAATAAAAAATATAGGAATATGACAAAAAAAACCTGAAAAACGAACGAAAATGCATTTCCTTCATTTTAGTTCAGATTTCATATCAAGAATAAAATTTAAATTATAGGAATATAACAAAATACCTGAAAAACGAAAAAAAATGCATTTTCTACATATTAGTTCAGATTCTATATCAAGAATAAAATTAAAAATATAGGAATATGACAAAATAACTGAAAAACGAACGAAAATGCATTTCCTTCATTTTAGTTCAGATTCCATATCAAGAATAAAATTAAAAAGATAGGAATATGACAAAATACCTGAAAAACGAAAGAAAATGCTTTTTCTTCAATTTAGTTCAGATTCCATATCAAGATTAAAATTAAAAATATAGGAATATAAAAAATAACTGAAAAACGAATGAAAATGCATTTTCTTCATTTTAGTTCAGATTTTATATCAAGAATAAAATTAAAAAATATAGGAATATGACAAAATACCTGAAAAACGTACGAAAATGCATTTTCTTTATTTTAGTTCAAATTCCATATCAAGAATAAAATAAAAAATATAGGAATATAGCAAAATAACTGAAAACGAACAAAAATTATTTGTTTTCATTTTAGTTCAGATTCTTTATCAAGAATAAAATTAAAAATATATGAATATGACAAAATAACTGAAAAAAGAACGAAAATGCATTTCCTTCATTTTAGTTCAGATTCCATATCAAGAATAAAATTAAATTATGGGAATATGACAACATACCTGAAGAATGAACGAAAAAGCATTTTCTTCATTTTAGTTCAGATTCCATATCAAGAATAGAATTAAGAATATAGGAATATGACAAAATAACTGTAAAACGAACGAAAATGCATTTTCTTCATTTTACTCAGATTCCATATCAAGAATAAAAGGAAAAATATAGGAATATGGCAAAATACCCGAAAAACAAACGAAAATGCATTTTCTTCATTTTAGTTCAGATTCCATATCAAGAATAAAATTAAAAATATAGAAATATGACTAACTAAAAAACGAACGAAAATGCAATTTTTTCATTTTAGTTCAGATTCAATATCAAGAATAAAATTAAAAATATAGGAATATAACAATATCTGAAAAACGTACATAATGAATTTTCTTCATTTTAGTTCAGATTCTATATCAAGAATAAAATTAAAAATATAGGAATATGACAAAGTACCTGAAAAACGAACGAAAATGCATTTTCTTCATTTTAGTTCAGATTCCATATCAAGAATAAAATTTAAATTATAGGAATATAACAAACAACCTGAAAAACGAAAGAAAATGCATTTTCTTCTTATTATTTCAGACTCCATATCAAGAATAAAATTAAAAATATAGGAATATGACAAAATAACTGAAAAACGAACGAAAATGCATTTTCTTCATTTTAGTTCAGATTCCATATCAAGAATAAAATAATATAGGTAACGAAAGAAAATGCTTTTTCTTCATTTTAGTTCAGATTCCATATCAAGATTAAAATTAAAAATATAGGAATATAAAAAATAACTGAAAAACGAACGAAAATGCATTGTCTTCATTTTAGTTCAGATTTCATATCAAGAATAAAATTAAAAATGTAGGAATATGACAAAGTACCTGAAAAACGAACGAAAATACATTTTTTTCATTTTAGTTCAGATTTTATATGAAGAATAAAATTAAAAATATAGAAATACGACAAATTAACTGAAGAACGAACGAAAATGCATTTTCTTCGTTTTAGTTCAGATTCCATATCAAGAATAAAATTAAATATATAGTAATATGACAAAATAACTGAAAAACGAATGAAAATGCATTTTCTTCATTATAGTTCAGATTCCATATCAAGAATAAAATTAAAAATATAGAAATAGGACAAAATACCTGAAAAACGAACGAAAATGCATTTTCTTCATTTTCGTTCAAATTCCATATCAATATTAAAATAAAAAATACAGGAATATAACAAAATACTTGAAAAATGAATGAAAATGCAATTTCTTCTTTTTAGTTCAGATTCCATATTAAGAATAAAATTTAAAATATAGGAATGACAAAAAAAATGAAACACGAACGAAAATGCATTTTCATTTTAGTTCAGATTCCATATCAAGAATAAAATTAAAAAATAGGAATATAGCAAAATAACTGAAAACGAACAAAAATTATTTGTTTTCATTTTAGTTCAGATTCTTTATCAAGAATAAAATTTAAATTATAGGAATTATAAATTATAGGAATCCTATATATTATAGGAAAAACGACCGAAAATGCATTTTCTTCATTTTAGTTCAGATTCCTTATCAAGAATAAAATTAAAAATATATGAATATGACAAAATAACTGAAAAAAGAACGAAAATGCATTTCCTTCATTTTAGTTCAGATTCCATATCAAGAATAAAATTAAATTATGGGAATATGACAACATACCTGAAGAATGAACGAAAAAGCATTTTCTTCATTTTAGTTCAGATTCCATATCAAGAATAGAATTAAGAATATAGGAATATGACAAAATAACTGTAAAACGAACGAAAATGCATTTTCTTCATTTTACTCAGATTCCATATCAAGAATAAAAGGAAAAAATAGGAATATGGCAAAATACCCGAAAAACAAACGAAAATGCATTTTCTTCATTTTAGTTCAGATTCTATATCAAGAATAAAATTAAAAATATAGAAATATGACAAACTAACTAAAAAACGAACGAAAATGCAATTTTTTCATTTTAGTTCAGATTCAATATCAAGAATAAAATTAAAAATATAGGAATATAACAATATAACTGAAAAACGTACATAATGAATTTTCTTCATTTTAGTTCAGATTCTATATCAAGAATAAAATTAAAAATATAGGAATATGACAAAGTACCTGAAAAACGAACGAAAGTGCATTTTCTTCATTTTAGTTCAGATTCCATATCAAGAATAAAATTTAAATTATAGAAATACAACAAACAACCCGAAAAACGAAAGAAAATGCATTTTCTTCTTACTAGTTCAGATTCCATATCAAGAATAAAATTAAAAATATAGGAATATGACAAAATAACTGAAAAACGAACGAAAATGCATTTTCTTCATTTTAGTTCAGATTCCATATCAAGAATAAAATTAATAATATAGGAAACGAAAGAAAATGCTTTTTCTTCATTTTAGTTCAGATTCCATATCAAGATTAAAATTAAAAATATAGGAATATAAAAAATAACTGAAAACGAACGAAAATGCATTGTCTTCATTTTAGTTCAGATTTCATATCAAGAATAAAATTAAAAAAATATAGGAATATGACAAAATACCTGAAAAACGTACGAAAATGCATTTTCTTTATTTTATTTCAAATTCCATAGCAAGAATAAAATTAGAAATATAGGAATGTGACAAAATACCTGAAAAACGAACGTAAATGCATTTTCTTCATTTTAGTTCAGATTCCATATCAGGAATAAAATTAAAAATATAGGAATATGACATATATTAATATAGGAATATGAATATGAATATGAATATGAATATAGGAATATTAAATATAGGAATATAGGAATATGAATAAGAAAAACGAACGAAAATGCTTTTTCTTTATTTTAGTTCATATTCTATATCAAGAATAAAATTAAAAATATAGAAATATAACAAAATATCTGAAAAACGAACGAAAATGCATTTTCTTCATTTTAGTTCAAATTCCATATCAAGAATAAAATTAAAATTATAGGAATATGACAAAAGAACTGAAAAACGAACGAAAATGCATTTTCTTCATTTTAGTTCAGATTCCATATCAAGAATAAAATTAAAAATATAGGAATATGACAAAAGAACTGAAAAACGAACGAAAATGCATTTTCTTCATTTTAGTTCAGATTCCATATCAAGAATAAAATTAAAAATATAGGAATATGACAAAATAACTGAAAAACGAACGAAAATGGATTTTTTTCTTTTTAGTTCAGATTCCATATCAAGAATAAAATTAAAAATATAGGACTGACAAAATAAATGAAAAAAGAACGAAAATGCATTTTCTTTATTTTAGTTCAGATTCCATATCAAGAATAAAATTAAAAATATATGAATATGACAAAATAACTGAAAAAAGAACGAAAATGCATGTTCTTCATTTTAGTTCAGATTCTATATCAAGAATAAAATTAAAAATATAGGAATATGACAAAAAAAACTGAAAAACGAACGAAAATGCATTTTCTTCATTTTAGTTCAAATTCCATATCAAGAATAAAATTGAAAATATAGGAATATGACAAAATACCTAAAAAACGAACGAAAATGCATTTTCTTCATTTTAGTTCAGATTCCATATCAAGAATAAAATTAAAATTACAGGAATATGACAAATAACCTGAAAACGAACGAAAATGCATTTTCTTCATTTTAGTTCAGATTCCATATCAAGAATAAAATTAAAAATATAGGAATAAGACAAAACACTTCAAAACGAACGAAAATGCATTTTCTTTATTTTGGTTCAGATTCCATATCAAGAATAAAAATAAAAATATAGAAATATAACAAAATAACTTAAAAACGAACGAAAATGCATTTTCTTCGTTTTAGTTCAGATTCAATATCAAGAATAAAATAAAAAATATAGGAATATGACAAAAAAACCTGAAAAACGAACGAAAATGCATTTCCTTCATTTTAGTTCAGATTTCATATCAAGAATAAAATTTAAATTATAGGAATATAACAAAATACCTGAAAAACGAAAAAAAATGCATTTTCTACATATTAGTTCAGATTCTATATCAAGAATAAAATTAAAAATATAGGAATATGACAAAACAACTGAAAAACGAACGAAAATGCATTTCCTTCATTTTAGTTCAGATTCCATATCAAGAATAAAATTAAAAAGATAGGAATATGACAAAATACCTAAAAAACGAAAGAAAATGCTTTTTCTTCAATTTAGTTCAGATTCCATATCAAGATTAAAATTAAAAATATAGGAATATAAAAAATAACTGAAAAACGAATGAAAATGCATTTTCTTCATTTTAGTTCAGATTTTATATCAAGAATAAAATTAAAAAAATATAGGAATATGACAAAATACCTGAAAAACGTACGAAAATGCATTTTCTTTATTTTAGTTCAAATTCCATATCAAGAATAAAATAAAAAATATAGGAATATAGCAAAATAACTGAAAACGAACAAAAATTATTTGTTTTCATTTTAGTTCAGATTCTTTATCAAGAATAAAATTTAAATTATAGGAATTATAAATTATAGGAATCCTATATATTATAGGAAAAACGACCGAAAATGCATTTTCTTCATTTTAGTTCAGATTCCTTATCAAGAATAAAATTAAAAATATATGAATATGACAAAATAACTGAAAAAAGAACGAAAATGCATTTCCTTCATTTTAGTTCAGCTTCCATATCAAGAATAAAATTAAATTATGGGAATATGACAACATACCTGAAGAATGAACGAAAAAGCATTTTCTTCATTTTAGTTCAGATTCCATATCAAGAATAGAATTAAGAATATAGGAATATGACAAAATAACTGTAAAACGAACGAAAATGCATTTTCTTCATTTTACTCAGATTCCATATCAAGAATAAAAGGAAAAATATAGGAATATGGCAAAATACCCGAAAAACAAACGAAAATGCATTTTCTTCATTTTAGTTCAGATTCCATATCAAGAATAAAATTAAAAATATAGAAATATGACTAACTAAAAAACGAACGAAAATGCAATTTTTTCATTTTAGTTCAGATTCAATATCAAGAATAAAATTAAAAATATAGGAATATAACAATATAACTGAAAAACGTACATAATGAATTTTCTTCATTTTAGTTCAGATTCTATATCAAGAATAAAATTAAAAATATAGGAATATGACAAAGTACCTGAAAAACGAACGAAAATGCATTTTCTTCATTTTAGTTCAGATTCCATATCAAGAATAAAATTTAAATTATAGGAATATAACAAACAACCTGAAAAACGAAAGAAAATGCATTTTCTTCTTATTAGTTCAGATTCCATATCAAGAATAAAATTAAAAATATAGGAATATGACAAAATAACTGAAAAACGAACGAAAATGCATTTTCTTCATTTTAGTTCAGATTCCATATCAAGAATAAAATAATATAGGTAACGAAAGAAAATGCTTTTTCTTCATTTTAGTTCAGATTCCATATCAAGATTAAAATTAAAAATATAGGAATATAAAAAATAACTGAAAAACGAACGAAAATGCATTGTCTTCATTTTAGTTCAGATTTCATATCAAGAATAAAATTAAAAAATATAGGAATATAACAAAATACCTGAAAAACGTACGAAAATGCATTTTCTTTATTTTATTTCAAATTCCATATCAAGAATAAAATTAGAAATATAGGAATGTGACAAAATACCTGAAAAACGAACGTAAATGCATTTTCTTCATTTTAGTTCAGATTCCATATCAAGAATAAAATTAAAAATGTAGGAATATGACAAAGTACCTGAAAAACGAACGAAAATACATTTTTTTCATTTTAGTTCAGATTTTATATGAAGAATAAAATTAAAAATATAGAAATACGACAAATTAACTGAAAAACGTACGAAAATGCATTTTCTTTATTTTAGTTCAAATTCCATATCAAGAATAAAATAAAAAATATAGGAATATAGCAAAATAACTGAAAACGAACAAAAATTATTTGTTTTCATTTTAGTTCAGATTCTTTATCAAGAATAAAATTTAAATTATAGGAATTATAAATTATAGGAATCCTATATATTATAGGAAAAACGACCGAAAATGCATTTTCTTCATTTTAGTTCAGATTCCTTATCAAGAATAAAATTAAAAATATATGAATATGACAAAATAACTGAAAAAAGAACGAAAATGCATTTCCTTCATTTTAGTTCAGATTCCATATCAAGAATAAAATTAAATTATGGGAATATGACAACATACCTGAAGAATGAACGAAAAAGCATTTTCTTCATTTTAGTTCAGATTCCATATCAAGAATAGAATTAAGAATATAGGAATATGACAAAATAACTGTAAAACGAACGAAAATGCATTTTCTTCATTTTACTCAGATTCCATATCAAGAATAAAAGGAAAAATATAGGAATATGGCAAAATACCCGAAAAACAAACGAAAATGCATTTTCTTCATTTTAGTTCAGATTCCATATCAAGAATAAAATTAAAAATATAGAAATATGACTAACTAAAAAACGAACGAAAATGCAATTTTTTCATTTTAGTTCAGATTCAATATCAAGAATAAAATTAAAAATATAGGAATATAACAATATCTGAAAAACGTACATAATGAATTTTCTTCATTTTAGTTCAGATTCTATATCAAGAATAAAATTAAAAATATAGGAATATGACAAAGTACCTGAAAAACGAACGAAAATGCATTTTCTTCATTTTAGTTCAGATTCCATATCAAGAATAAAATTTAAATTATAGGAATATAACAAACAACCTGAAAAACGAAAGAAAATGCATTTTCTTCTTATTATTTCAGATTCCATATCAAGAATAAAATTAAAAATATAGGAATATGACAAAATAACTGAAAAACGAACGAAAATGCATTTTCTTCATTTTAGTTCAGATTCCATATCAAGAATAAAATAATATAGGTAACGAAAGAAAATGCTTTTTCTTCATTTTAGTTCAGATTCCATATCAAGATTAAAATTAAAAATATAGGAATATAAAAAATAACTGAAAAACGAACGAAAATGCATTGTCTTCATTTTAGTTCAGATTTCATATCAAGAATAAAATTAAAAAATATAGGAATATAACAAAATACCTGAAAAACGTACGAAAATGCATTTTCTTTATTTTATTTCAAATTCCATATCAAGAATAAAATTAGAAATATAGGAATGTGACAAAATACCTGAAAAACGAACGTAAATGCATTTTCTTCATTTTAGTTCAGATTCCATATCAAGAATAAAATTAAAAATGTAGGAATATGACAAAGTACCTGAAAAACGAACGAAAATACATTTTTTTCATTTTAGTTCAGATTTTATATGAAGAATAAAATTAAAAATATAGAAATACGACAAATTAACTGGAGAACGAACGAAAATGCATTTTCTTCGTTTTAGTTCAGATTCCATATCAAGAATAAAATTAAATATATAGTAATATGACAAAATAACTGAAAAACGAATGAAAATGCATTTTCTTCATTATAGTTCAGATTCCATATCAAGAATAAAATTAAAAATATAGAAATAGGACGAAATACCTGAAAAACGAACGAAAATGCATTTTCTTCATTTTCGTTCAAATTCCATATCAATATTAAAATAAAAAATACAGGAATATAACAAAATACTTGAAAAATGAATGAAAATGCAATTTCTTCTTTTTAGTTCAGATTCCATATTAAGAATAAAATTTAAAATATAGGAATGACAAAAAAAATGAAACACGAACGAAAATGCATTTTCATTTTAGTTCAGATTCCATATCAAGAATAAAATTAAAAAATAGGAATATAGCAAAATAACTGAAAACGAACAAAAATTATTTGTTTTCATTTTAGTTCAGATTCTTTATCAAGAATAAAATTTAAATTATAGGAATTATAAATTATAGGAATCCTATATATTATAGGAAAAACGACCGAAAATGCATTTTCTTCATTTTAGTTCAAATTCCTTATCAAGAATAAAATTAAAAATATATGAATATGACAAAATAACTGAAAAAAGAACGAAAATGCATTTCCTTCATTTTAGTTCAGATTCCATATCAAGAATAAAATTAAATTATGGGAATATGACAACATACCTGAAGAATGAACGAAAAAGCATTTTCTTCATTTTAGTTCAGATTCCATATCAAGAATAGAAATAAGAATATAGGAATATGACAAAATAACTGTAAAACGAACGAAAATGCATTTTCTTCATTTTACTCAGATTCCATATCAAGAATAAAAGGAAAAAATAGGAATATGGCAAAATACCCGAAAAACAAACGAAAATGCATTTTCTTCATTTTAGTTCAGATTCTATATCAAGAATAAAATTAAAAATATAGAAATATGACAAACTAACTAAAAAACGAACGAAAATGCAATTTTTTCATTTTAGTTCAGATTCAATATCAAGAATAAAATTAAAAATATAGGAATATAACAATATAACTGAAAAACGTACATAATGAATTTTCTTCATTTTAGTTCAGATTCTATATCAAGAATAAAATTAAAAATATAGGAATATGACAAAGTACCTGAAAAACGAACGAAAATGCATTTTCTTCATTTTAGTTCAGATTCCATATCAAGAATAAAATTTAAATTATAGAAATATAACAAACAACCCGAAAAACGAAAGAAAATGCATTTTCTTCTTACTAGTTCAGATTCCATATCAAGAATAAAATTAAAAATATAGGAATATGACAAAATAACTGAAAAACGAACGAAAATGCATTTTCTTCATTTTAGTTCAGATTCCATATCAAGAATAAAATTAATAATATAGGAAACGAAAGAAAATGCTTTTTCTTCATTTTAGTTCAGATTCCATATCAAGATTAAAATTAAAAATATAGGAATATAAAAAATAACTGAAAACGAACGAAAATGCATTGTCTTCATTTTAGTTCAGATTTCATATCAAGAATAAAATTAAAAAAATATAGGAATATGACAAAATACCTGAAAAACGTACGAAAATGCATTTTCTTTATTTTATTTCAAATTCCATAGCAAGAATAAAATTAGAAATATAGGAATGTGACAAAATACCTGAAAAACGAACGTAAATGCATTTTCTTCATTTTAGTTCAGATTCCATATCAGGAATAAAATTAAAAATATAGGAATATGACATATATTAATATAGGAATATGAATATGAATATGAATATGAATATAGGAATATTAAATATAGGAATATAGGAATATGAATAAGAAAAACGAACGAAAATGCTTTTTTTTATTTTAGTTCATATTCTATATCAAGAATAAAATTAAAAATATAGAAATATAACAAAATATCTGAAAAACGAACGAAAATGCATTTTCTTCATTTTAGTTCAAATTCCATATCAAGAATAAAATTAAAATTATAGGAATATGACAAAAGAACTGAAAAACGAACGAAAATGCATTTTCTTCATTTTAGTTCAGATTCCATATCAAGAATAAAATTAAAAATATAGGAATATGACAAAAGAACTGAAAAACGAACGAAAATGCATTTTCTTCATTTTAGTTCAGATTCCATATCAAGAATAAAATTAAAAATATAGGAATATGACAAAATAACTGAAAAACGAACGAAAATGCATTTTCTTCATTTTAGTTCAGATTCCATATCAAGAATAAAATAATATAGAAACGAAAGAAAATGCTTTTTCTTCATTTTAGTTCAGATTCCATATCAAGATTAAAATTAAAAATATAGGAATATAAAAAATAACTGAAAAACGAACGAAAATGCATTGTCTTCATTTTAGTTCAGATTTCATATCAAGAATAAAATTAAAAAATATAGGAATATAACAAAATACCTGAAAAACGTACGAAAATGCATTTTCTTTATTTTATTTCAAATTCCATATCAAGAATAAAATTAGAAATATAGGAATGTGACAAAATACCTGAAAAACGAACGTAAATGCATTTTCTTCATTTTAGTTCAGATTCCATATCAAGAATAAAATTAAAAATGTAGGAATATGACAAAGTACCTGAAAAACGAACGAAAATACATTTTTTTCATTTTAGTTCAGATTTTATATGAAGAATAAAATTAAAAATATAGAAATACGACAAATTAACTGAAGAACGAACGAAAATGCATTTTCTTCGTTTTAGTTCAGATTCCATATCAAGAATAAAATTAAATATATAGTAATATGACAAAATAACTGAAAAACGAATGAAAATGCATTTTCTTCATTTTAGTTCAGATTCCATATCAAGAATAAAATTAAAAATATAGGAATATGACAAAATACCTGAAAAACGAACCAGAATGCATTTTCTTCATTTTAGTTCAGATTCCATATCAATAATAAAATTAAAAATATAGGAATATAACAAAATACCTGAAAAACAAACGAAAATGCATTTTTCTTATTTTATTCAGATTCCATATCAAGAATAAAATTAAAAATATAGAAATAGGACAAAATACCTGAAAAACGAACGAAAATGCATTTTCTTCATTTTCGTTCAAATTCCATATCAATATTAAAATAAAAAATACAGGAATATAACAAAATACTTGAAAAATGAATGAAAATGCAATTTCTTCTTTTTAGTTCAGATTCCATATTAAGAATAAAATTTAAAATATAGGAATGACAAAAAAAATGAAACACGAACGAAAATGCATTTTCATTTTAGTTCAGATTCCATATCAAGAATAAAATTAAAAAATAGGAATATAGCAAAATAACTGAAAACGAACAAAAATTATTTGTTTTCATTTTAGTTGAGATTCTTTATCAAGAATAAAATTTAAATTATAGGAATTATAAATTATAGGAATCCTATATATTATAGGAAAAACGACCGAAAATGCATTTTCTTCATTTTAGTTCAGATTCCTTATCAAGAATAAAATTAAAAATATATGAATATGACAAAATAACTGAAAAAAGAACGAAAATGCATTTCCTTCATTTTAGTTCAGATTCCATATCAAGAATAAAATTAAATTATGGGAATATGACAACATACCTGAAGAATGAACGAAAAAGCATTTTCTTCATTTTAGTTCAGATTCCATATCAAGAATAGAATTAAGAATATAGGAATATGACAAAATAACTGTAAAACGAACGAAAATGCATTTTCTTCATTTTACTCAGATTCCATATCAAGAATAAAAGGAAAAAATAGGAATATGGCAAAATACCCGAAAAACAAACGAAAATGCATTTTCTTCATTTTAGTTCAGATTCTATATCAAGAATAAAATTAAAAATATAGAAATATGACAAACTAACTAAAAAACGAACGAAAATGCAATTTTTTCATTTTAGTTCAGATTCAATATCAAGAATAAAATTAAAAATATAGGAATATGACATATATTAATATAGGAATATGAATATGAATATGAATATGAATATAGGAATATTAAATATAGGAATATAGGAATATGAATAAGAAAAACGAACGAAAATGCTTTTTCTTTATTTTAGTTCATATTCTATATCAAGAATAAAATTAAAAATATAGAAATATAACAAAATATCTGAAAAACGAACGAAAATGCATTTTCTTCATTTTAGTTCAAATTCCATATCAAGAATAAAATTAAAATTATAGGAATATGACAAAATAACTGAAAAACGAACGAAAATGCATTTTCTTCATTTTAGTTCAGATTCCATATCAAGAATAAAATAATATAGGAAACGAAAGAAAATGCTTTTTCTTCATTTTAGTTCAGATTCCATATCAAGATTAAAATTAAAAATATAGGAATATAAAAAATAACTGAAAAACGAACGAAAATGCATTGTCTTCATTTTAGTTCAGATTTCATATCAAGAATAAAATTAAAAAATATAGGAATATAACAAAATACCTGAAAAACGTACGAAAATGCATTTTCTTTATTTTATTTCAAATTCCATATCAAGAATAAAATTAGAAATATAGGAATGTGACAAAATACCTGAAAAACGAACGTAAATGCATTTTCTTCATTTTAGTTCAGATTCCATATCAAGAATAAAATTAAAAATGTAGGAATATGACAAAGTACCTGAAAAACGAACGAAAATACATTTTTTTCATTTTAGTTCAGATTTTATATGAAGAATAAAATTAAAAATATAGAAATACGACAAATTAACTGAAGAACGAACGAAAATGCATTTTCTTCGTTTTAGTTCAGATTCCATATCAAGAATAAAATTAAATATATAGTAATATGACAAAATAAATGAAAAACGAATGAAAATGCATTTTCTTCATTTTAGTTCAGATTCCATATCAAGAATAAAATTAAAAATATAGGAATATGACAAAATACCTGAAAAACGAACCAAAATGCATTTTCTTCATTTTAGTTCAGATTCCATATCAATAATAAAATTAAAAATATAGGAATATAACAAAATACCTGAAAAACAAACGAAAATGCATTTTTCTTATTTTATTCAGATTCCATATCAAGAATAAAATTAAAAATATAGAAATAGGACAAAATACCTGAAAAACGAACGAAAATGCATTTTCTTCATTTTCGTTCAAATTCCATATCAATATTAAAATAAAAAATACAGGAATATAACAAAATACTTGAAAAATGAATGAAAATGCAATTTCTTCTTTTTAGTTCAGATTCCATATTAAGAATAAAATTTAAAATATAGGAATGACAAAAAAAATGAAACACGAACGAAAATGCATTTTCATTTTAGTTCAGATTCCATATAAAGAATAAAATTAAAAATAGGAATATAGCAAAATAACTGAAAACGAACAAAAATTATTTGTTTTCATTTTAGTTCAGATTCTTTATCAAGAATAAAATTTAAATTATAGGAATTATAAATTATAGGAATCCTATATATTATAGGAAAAACGACCGAAAATGCATTTTCTTCATTTTAGTTCAGATTCCTTATCAAGAATAAAATTAAAAATATATGAATATGACAAAATAACTGAAAAAGAACGAATATGCATTTCCTTCATTTTAGTTCAGATTCCATATCAAGAATAAAATTAAATTATGGGAATATGACAACATACCTGAAGAATGAACGAAAAAGCATTTTCTTCATTTTAGTTCAGATTCCATATCAAGAATAGAATTAAGAATATAGGAATATGACAAAATAACTGTAAAACGAACGAAAATGCATTTTCTTCATTTTACTCAAATTCCATATCAAGAATAAAAGGAAAAAATAGGAATATGGCAAAATACCCGAAAAACAAACGAAAATGCATTTTCTTCATTTTAGTTCAGATTCTATATCAAGAATAAAATTAAAAATATAGAAATATGACAAACTAACTAAAAAACGAACGAAAATGCAATTTTTTCATTTTAGTTCAGATTCAATATCAAGAATAAAATTAAAAATATAGGAATATAACAATATAACTGAAAAACGTACATAATGAATTTTCTTCATTTTAGTTCAGATTCTATATCAAGAATAAAATTAAAAATATAGGAATATGACAAAGTACCTGAAAAACGAACGAAAATGCATTTTCTTCATTTTAGTTCAGATTCCATATCAAGAATAAAATTTAAATTATAGAAATATAACAAACAACCCGAAAAACGAAAGAAAATGCATTTTCTTCTTACTAGTTCAAATTCCATATCAAGAATAAAATTAAAAATATAGGAATATGACAAAATAACTGAAAAACGAACGAAAATGCATTTTCTTCATTTTAGTTCAGATTCCATATCAAGAATAAAATTAATAATATAGGAAACGAAAGAAAATGCTTTTTCTTCATTTTAGTTCAGATTCCATATCAAGATTAAAATTAAAAATATAGGAATTTAAAAAATAACTGAAAACGAACGAAAATGCATTGTCTTCATTTTAGTTCAGATTTCATATCAAGAATAAAATTAAAAAATATAGGAATATGACAAAATACCTGAAAAACGTACGAAAATGCATTTTCTTTATTTTATTTCAAATTCCATAGCAAGAATAAAATTAGAAATATAGGAATGTGACAAAATACCTGAAAAACGAACGTAAATGCATTTTCTTCATTTTAGTTCAGATTCCATATCAGGAATAAAATTAAAAATATAGGAATATGACATATATTAATATAGGAATATGAATATGAATATGAATATGAATATAGGAATATTAAATATAGGAATATAGGAATATGAATAAGAAAAACGAACGAAAATGCTTTTTCTTTATTTTAGTTCATATTCTATATCAAGAATAAAATTAAAAATATAGAAATATAACAAAATATCTGAAAAACGAACGAAAATGCATTTTCTTCATTTTAGTTCAAATTCCATATCAAGAATAAAATTAAAATTATAGGAATATGACAAATAACCTGAAAACGAACGAAAATGCATTTTCTTCATTTTAGTTCAGATTCCATATCAAGAATAAAATTAAAAATATAGGAATATGACAAAAGAACTGAAAAACGAACGAAAATGCATTTTCTTCATTTTAGTTCAGATTCCATATCAAGATTAAAATTAAAAATATAGGAATATGACAAAAAAAACTGAAAAACGAACGAAAATGAATTTTCTTCATTTTAGTTCGGATTTTATATCAAGAATAAAATTGAAAAATAGGAATATGACAAAATACCTGAAAAACCAACGAAAATGCATGTTCTTGATTTTAGTTCAGATTCCATATCAAGAATAAATTTAAAAATATAGGAATAAGACAAAATAACTTAAAAACGAACGAAAATGCATTTTTTTATTTTAGTTCAGATTCCATATCAAGAATAAAATTAAAAATATAGAAATATAACAAAATAACTGAAAAACGAACGAAAATGCATTTTCTTCGTTTTAGTTCAGATTCCATATCAAGAATAAAATAAAAAAATATAGGAATATGACAAAAAAACCTGAAAAACGAACGAAAATGCATTTTCTTCTATTTAGTTCAGATTCCATATCAAGAATAAAATTAAATATATAGGAATATAACAAAATGCCTGAAAAACGAACGAAAATGCATTTTCTTTATTTTATTCAGATTCCATATCAAGAATAAAATTAAAAATATAGGAATAGGACAAAATACCTGAAAAACGAACGAAAATGCATTTTCTTCATTTTCGTTCAGATTCCATACCAATAATGAAATTAAAAATACAGGAATATAACAAAATACCTGAAAAACGAACGAAAATGCATATTCTTCATTTTAGTTCAGATTTCATATCAAGAATAAAATTAAAAATATAGGAATTTGACAAAATAACTGAAAAACAAACGAAAATGCATTTTCTATATTTTATTCAGATTCCATATCAAGAATAAAATTAAAAATATAGGAATATGACAAAATACCTGAAAAACGAACGAAAATGCATTTTCTTCATTTTCGTTCAGATTCCATACCAATAATGAAATTAAAAATACAGGAATATAACAAAATACCTGAAAAACGAACGAAAATGCATATTCTTCATTTTAGTTCAGATTCTATATCAAGAATAAAATTAAAAATATAGAAATATAACAATATAACTGAAAAACGAACGAAAATGCATTTTCTTCGTTTTAGTTCAGATTCCATATTAAGAATAAAATTAAAAATATAGGAATATGACAAAATAACTGAAAAACGAATGAAAATGAATTTTCTTCATTTTAGTTCAGATTTCATATCAAGAATAAAATTAAAAATATAGGAATATGACAAAATACCTGAAAAACGAACGAAAATGCTTATTCTTCATTTTAGTTCAGATTTTATATCAAGAATAAAATTAAAAATATAGGAATATACCAAAATACCTGAAAAACAAACGAAAATACATTTTCTTTATTTTATTCAGATTCCATATCAAGAATAAAATTAAAAATATAGGAATAGGACAAAATACCTGAAAAACGAACGAAAATGCATTTTCTTCAATTTCGTTCAGATTCCATACCAATAATGAAATTAAAAATACAGGAATATAACAAAATACCTGAAAAACGAACGAAAATGCATATTCTTCATTTTAGTTCAGATTTCATATCAAGAATAAAATTAAAAATATAGGAATTTGACAAAATAACTGAAAAACAAACGAAAATGCATTTTCTATATGTTATTCAGATTCCATATCAAGAATAAAATTAAAGCTATAGGAATATGACAAAATACCTGAAAAACGAACGAAAATGCATATTCTTCATTTTAGTTCAGATTCCATATCAAGAAAAAAAATTAAAAATATAGGAATTTGACAAAATAACTGATAAAACGAACGAAAATGCATTTTCTTTATTTTAGTTCAGATTCCATATCAAGAATAAAATTAAAAATATAGAAATATACCAAAATAACTGAAAAACGAACGAAAATGCATTTTCTTCGTTTTAGTTCAGATTCCATATCAAGAATAAAATAAAAAATATAGAAATATGACAAAAAAACCTGAAAAACGAACCCAAATGCATTTTCTTCATTTTAGTTCAGATTCCATATCAAGAATAAAATTAAAAATATAGGAATATGACAAAATACCTGAATAACGAACGAAAATACATTTTCTTCATTTTAGTTCAGATTCCATATCAAGAATAAAATTAAATATATAGGAATATGACAAAATACCTGAAAAACGACCGAAAATGCATGTTTTTGATTTTAGTTCAGATTCCATATCAAGAATAAAATTAAAAAAATAGGAATAAGACAAAATAACTTAAAAACGAACGAAAATGCATTTTCTTTATTTTGGTTCAGATTCCATATCAAGAATAAAAATAAAAATATAGAAATATAACAAAATAACTGAAAAACGAACGAAAATGCATTTTCTTCGTTTTTGTTCAGATTCCATATCAAGAATAAAATAAAAAATATAGGAATATGACAAAAAAACCTGAAAAACGAACGAAAATGCATTTCCTTCATTTTAGTTCAGATTTCATATCAAGAATAAAATTTAAATTATAGGAATATAACAAAATACCTGAAAAACGAAAGAAAATGCATTTTCTACATATTAGTTCAGATTCCATATCAAGAATAAAATTAAAAATATAGGAATATGACAAAATAACTGAAAAACGAACGAAATTGCATTTCCTTCATTTTAGTTCAAATTCCATATCAAGAATAAAATTAAAAAGATAGGAATATGACAAAATACCTGAAAAACGAAAGAAAATGCTTTTTCTTCATTTTAGTTCAGATTCCATATCAAGATTAAAATTAAAAATATAGGAATATAAAAAATAACTGAAAAACGAATGAAAATGCATTTTCTTCATTTTAGTTCAGATTTTATATCAAGAATAAAATTTAAAAAAATATAGGAATATGACAAAAGAACTGAAAAACGAACGAAAATGCATTTTCTTCATTTTAGTTCAGATTCCATATCAAGAATAAAATTAAAAATATAGGAATATGACAAAAGAACTGAAAAACGAACGAAAATGCATTTTCTTCATTTTAGTTCAGATTCCATATCAAGAATAAAATTAAAAATATAGGAATATGACAAAATAACTGAAAAACGAACGAAAATGCATTTTCTTCATTTTAGTTCAGATTCCATATCAAGAATAAAATAATATAGGAAACGAAAGAAAATGCTTTTTCTTCATTTTAGTTCAGATTCCATATCAAGATTAAAATTAAAAATATAGGAATATAAAAAATAACTGAAAAACGAACGAAAATGCATTGTCTTCATTTTAGTTCAGATTTCATATCAAGAATAAAATTAAAAAATATAGGAATATAACAAAATACCTGAAAAACGTACGAAAATGCATTTTCTTTATTTTATTTCAAATTCCATATCAAGAATAAAATTAGAAATATAGGAATGTGACAAAATACCTGAAAAACGAACGTAAATGCATTTTCTTCATTTTAGTTCAGATTCCATATCAAGAATAAAATTAAAAATGTAGGAATATGACAAAGTACCTGAAAAACGAACGAAAATACATTTTTTTCATTTTAGTTCAGATTTTATATGAAGAATAAAATTAAAAATATAGAAATACGACAAATTAACTGAAGAACGAACGAAAATGCATTTTCTTCGTTTTAGTTCAGATTCCATATCAAGAATAAAATTAAATATATAGTAATATGACAAAATAACTGAAAAACGAATGAAAATGCATTTTCTTCATTTTAGTTCAGATTCCATATCAAGAATAAAATTAAAAATATAGGAATATGACAAAATACCTGAAAAACGAACCAAAATGCATTTTCTTCATTTTAGTTCAGATTCCATATCAATAATAAAATTAAAAATATAGGAATATAACAAAATACCTGAAAAACAAACGAAAATGCATTTTTCCTTTTTTATTCAGATTCCATATCAAGAATAAAATTAAAAATATAGAAATAGGACAAAATACCTGAAAAACGAACGAAAATGCATTTTCTTCATTTTCGTTCAAATTCCATATCAATATTAAAATAAAAAATACAGGAATATAACAAAATACTTGAAAAATGAATGAAAATGCAATTTCTTCTTTTTAGTTCAGATTCCATATTAAGAATAAAATTTAAAATATAGGAATGACAAAAAAAATGAAACACGAACGAAAATGCATTTTCATTTTAGTTCAGATTCCATATCAAGAATAAAATTAAAAAATAGGAATATAGCAAAATAACTGAAAACGAACAAAAATTATTTGTTTTCATTTTAGTTGAGATTCTTTATCAAGAATAAAATTTAAATTATAGGAATTATAAATTATAGGAATCCTATATATTATAGGAAAAACGACCGAAAATGCATTTTCTTCATTTTAGTTCAGATTCCTTATCAAGAATAAAATTAAAAATATATGAATATGACAAAATAACTGAAAAAAGAACGAAAATGCATTTCCTTCATTTTAGTTCAGATTCCATATCAAGAATAAAATTAAATTATGGGAATATGACAACATACCTGAAGAATGAACGAAAAAGCATTTTCTTCATTTTAGTTCAGATTCCATATCAAGAATAGAATTAAGAATATAGGAATATGACAAAATAACTGTAAAACGAACGAAAATGCATTTTCTTCATTTTACTCAGATTCCATATCAAGAATAAAAGGAAAAAATAGGAATATGGCAAAATACCCGAAAAACAAACGAAAATGCATTTTCTTCATTTTAGTTCAGATTCTATATCAAGAATAAAATTAAAAATATAGAAATATGACAAACTAACTAAAAAACGAACGAAAATGCAATTTTTTCATTTTAGTTCAGATTCAATATCAAGAATAAAATTAAAAATATAGGAATATGACATATATTAATATAGGAATATGAATATGAATATGAATATGAATATAGGAATATTAAATATAGGAATATAGGAATATGAATAAGAAAAACGAACGAAAATGCTTTTTCTTTATTTTAGTTCATATTCTATATCAAGAATAAAATTAAAAATATAGAAATATAACAAAATATCTGAAAAACGAACGAAAATGCATTTTCTTCATTTTAGTTCAAATTCCATATCAAGAATAAAATTAAAATTATAGGAATATGACAAAATAACTGAAAAACGAACGAAAATGCATTTTCTTCATTTTAGTTCAGATTCCATATCAAGAATAAAATAATATAGGAAACGAAAGAAAATGCTTTTTCTTCATTTTAGTTCAGATTCCATATCAAGATTAAAATTAAAAATATAGGAATATAAAAAATAACTGAAAAACGAACGAAAATGCATTGTCTTCATTTTAGTTCAGATTTCATATCAAGAATAAAATTAAAAAATATAGGAATATAACAAAATACCTGAAAAACGTACGAAAATGCATTTTCTTTATTTTATTTCAAATTCCATATCAAGAATAAAATTAGAAATATAGGAATGCGACAAAATACCTGAAAAACGAACGTAAATGCATTTTCTTCATTTTAGTTCAGATTCCATATCAAGAATAAAATTAAAAATGTAGGAATATGACAAAGTACCTGAAAAACGAACGAAAATACATTTTTTTCATTTTAGTTCAGATTTTATATGAAGAATAAAATTAAAAATATAGAAATACGACAAATTAACTGAAGAACGAACGAAAATGCATTTTCTTCGTTTTAGTTCAGATTCCATATCAAGAATAAAATTAAATATATAGTAATATGACAAAATAACTGAAAAACGAATGAAAATGCATTTTCTTCATTTTAGTTCAGATTCCATATCAAGAATAAAATTAAAAATATAGGAATATGACAAAATACCTGAAAAACGAACCAAAATGCATTTTCTTCATTTTAGTTCAGATTCCATATCAATAATAAAATTAAAAATATAGGAATATAACAAAATACCTGAAAAACAAACGAAAATGCATTTTTCTTATTTTATTCAGATTCCATATCAAGAATAAAATTAAAAATATAGAAATAGGACAAAATACCTGAAAAACGAACGAAAATGCATTTTCTTCATTTTCGTTCAAATTCCATATCAATATTAAAATAAAAAATACAGGAATATAACAAAATACTTGAAAAATGAATGAAAATGCAATTTCTTCTTTTTAGTTCAGATTCCATATTAAGAATAAAATTTAAAATATAGGAATGACAAAAAAAATGAAACACGAACGAAAATGCATTTTCATTTTAGTTCAGATTCCATATCAAGAATAAAATTAAAAATAGGAATATAGCAAAATAACTGAAAACGAACAAAAATTATTTGTTTTCATTTTAGTTCAGATTCTTTATCAAGAATAAAATTTAAATTATAGGAATTATAAATTATAGGAATCCTATATATTATAGGAAAAACGACCGAAAATGCATTTTCTTCATTTTAGTTCAGATTCCTTATCAAGAATAAAATTAAAAATATATGAATATGACAAAATAACTGAAAAAGAACGAATATGCATTTCCTTCATTTTAGTTCAGATTCCATATCAAGAATAAAATTAAATTATGGGAATATGACAACATACCTGAAGAATGAACGAAAAAGCATTTTCTTCATTTTAGTTCAGATTCCATATCAAGAATAGAATTAAGAATATAGGAATATGACAAAATAACTGTAAAACGAACGAAAATGCATTTTCTTCATTTTACTCAAATTCCATATCAAGAATAAAAGGAAAAAATAGGAATATGGCAAAATACCCGAAAAACAAACGAAAATGCATTTTCTTCATTTTAGTTCAGATTCTATATCAAGAATAAAATTAAAAATATAGAAATATGACAAACTAACTAAAAAACGAACGAAAATGCAATTTTTTCATTTTAGTTCAGATTCAATATCAAGAATAAAATTAAAAATATAGGAATATAACAATATAACTGAAAAACGTACATAATGAATTTTCTTCATTTTAGTTCAGATTCTATATCAAGAATAAAATTAAAAATATAGGAATATGACAAAGTACCTGAAAAACGAACGAAAATGCATTTTCTTCATTTTAGTTCAGATTCCATATCAAGAATAAAATTTAAATTATAGAAATATAACAAACAACCCGAAAAACGAAAGAAAATGCATTTTCTTCTTACTAGTTCAAATTCCATATCAAGAATAAAATTAAAAATATAGGAATATGACAAAATAACTGAAAAACGAACGAAAATGCATTTTCTTCATTTTAGTTCAGATTCCATATCAAGAATAAAATTAATAATATAGGAAACGAAAGAAAATGCTTTTTCTTCATTTTAGTTCAGATTCCATATCAAGATTAAAATTAAAAATATAGGAATTTAAAAAATAACTGAAAACGAACGAAAATGCATTGTCTTCATTTTAGTTCAGATTTCATATCAAGAATAAAATTAAAAAATATAGGAATATGACAAAATACCTGAAAAACGTACGAAAATGCATTTTCTTTATTTTATTTCAAATTCCATAGCAAGAATAAAATTAGAAATATAGGAATGTGACAAAATACCTGAAAAACGAACGTAAATGCATTTTCTTCATTTTAGTTCAGATTCCATATCAGGAATAAAATTAAAAATATAGGAATATGACATATATTAATATAGGAATATGAATATGAATATGAATATGAATATAGGAATATTAAATATAGGAATATAGGAATATGAATAAGAAAAACGAACGAAAATGCTTTTTCTTTATTTTAGTTCATATTCTATATCAAGAATAAAATTAAAAATATAGAAATATAACAAAATATCTGAAAAACGAACGAAAATGCATTTTCTTCATTTTAGTTCAAATTCCATATCAAGAATAAAATTAAAATTATAGGAATATGACAAATAACCTGAAAACGAACGAAAATGCATTTTCTTCATTTTAGTTCAGATTCCATATCAAGAATAAAATTAAAAATATAGGAATATGACAAAAGAACTGAAAAACGAACGAAAATGCATTTTCTTCATTTTAGTTCAGATTCCATATCAAGATTAAAATTAAAAATATAGGAATATGACAAAAAAAACTGAAAAACGAACGAAAATGAATTTTCTTCATTTTAGTTCGGATTTTATATCAAGAATAAAATTAAAAAATAGGAATATGACAAAATACCTGAAAAACCAACGAAAATGCATGTTCTTGATTTTAGTTCAGATTCCATATCAAGAATAAATTTAAAAATATAGGAATAAGACAAAATAACTTAAAAACGAACGAAAATGCATTTTTTTATTTTAGTTCAGATTCCATATCAAGAATAAAATTAAAAATATAGAAATATAACAAAATAACTGAAAAACGAACGAAAATGCATTTTCCTCGTTTTAGTTCAGATTCCATATCAAGAATAAAATAAAAAAATATAGGAATATGACAAAAAAACCTGAAAAACGAACGAAAATGCATTTTCTTCTATTTAGTTCAGATTCCATATCAAGAATAAAATTAAATATATAGGAATATAACAAAATGCCTGAAAAACGAACGAAAATGCATTTTCTTTATTTTATTCAGATTCCATATCAAGAATAAAATTAAAAATATAGGAATAGGACAAAATACCTGAAAAACGAACGAAAATGCATTTTCTTCATTTTCGTTCAGATTCCATACCAATAATGAAATTAAAAATACAGGAATATAACAAAATACCTGAAAAACGAACGAAAATGCATATTCTTCATTTTAGTTCAGATTTCATATCAAGAATAAAATTAAAAATATAGGAATTTGACAAAATAACTGAAAAACAAACGAAAATGCATTTTCTATATTTTATTCAGATTCCATATCAAGAATAAAATTAAAAATATAGGAATATGACAAAATACCTGAAAAACGAACGAAAATGCATTTTCTTCATTTTCGTTCAGATTCCATACCAATAATGAAATTAAAAATACAGGAATATAACAAAATACCTGAAAAACGAACGAAAATGCATATTCTTCATTTTAGTTCAGATTCTATATCAAGAATAAAATTAAAAATATAGAAATATAACAATATAACTGAAAAACGAACGAAAATGCATTTTCTTCGTTTTAGTTCAGATTCCATATTAAGAATAAAATTAAAAATATAGGAATATGACAAAATAACTGAAAAACGAATGAAAATGAATTTTCTTCATTTTAGTTCAGATTTCATATCAAGAATAAAATTAAAAATATAGGAATATGACAAAATACCTGAAAAACGAACGAAAATGCTTATTCTTCATTTTAGTTCAGATTTTATATCAAGAATAAAATTAAAAATATAGGAATATACCAAAATACCTGAAAAACAAACGAAAATACATTTTCTTTATTTTATTCAGATTCCATATCAAGAATAAAATTAAAAATATAGGAATAGGACAAAATACCTGAAAAACGAACGAAAATGCATTTTCTTCAATTTCGTTCAGATTCCATACCAATAATGAAATTAAAAATACAGGAATATAACAAAATACCTGAAAAACGAACGAAAATGCATATTCTTCATTTTAGTTCAGATTTCATATCAAGAATAAAATTAAAAATATAGGAATTTGACAAAATAACTGAAAAACAAACGAAAATGCATTTTCTATATGTTATTCAGATTCCATATCAAGAATAAAATTAAAGCTATAGGAATATGACAAAATACCTGAAAAACGAACGAAAATGCATATTCTTCATTTTAGTTCAGATTCCATATCAAGAAAAAAAATTAAAAATATAGGAATTTGACAAAATAACTGATAAAACGAACGAAAATGCATTTTCTTTATTTTAGTTCAGATTCCATATCAAGAATAAAATTAAAAATATAGAAAATATACCAAAATAACTGAAAAACGAACGAAAATGCATTTTCTTCGTTTTAGTTCAGATTCCATATCAAGAATAAAATAAAAAATATAGAAATATGACAAAAAAACCTGAAAAACGAACCCAAATGCATTTTCTTCATTTTAGTTCAGATTCCATATCAAGAATAAAATTAAAAATATAGGAATTGACAAAATACCTGAATAACGAACGAAAATACATTTTCTTCATTTTAGTTCAGATTCCATATCAAGAATAAAATTAAATATATAGGAATATGACAAAATACCTAAAAAACGACCGAAAATGCATGTTTTTGATTTTAGTTCAGATTCCATATCAAGAATAAAATTAAAAAAATAGGAATAAGACAAAATAACTTAAAAACGAACGAAAATGCATTTTCTTTATTTTGGTTCAGATTCCATATCAAGAATAAAAATAAAAATATAGAAATATAACAAAATAACTGAAAAACGAACGAAAATGCATTTTCTTCGTTTTTGTTCAGATTCCATATCAAGAATAAAATAAAAAATATAGGAATATGACAAAAAAACCTGAAAAACGAACGAAAATGCATTTCCTTCATTTTAGTTCAGATTTCATATCAAGAATAAAATTTAAATTATAGGAATATAACAAAATACCTGAAAAACGAAAGAAAATGCATTTTCTACATATTAGTTCAGATTCCATATCAAGAATAAAATTAAAAATATAGGAATATGACAAAATAACTGAAAAACGAACGAAATTGCATTTCCTTCATTTTAGTTCAAATTCCATATCAAGAATAAAATTAAAGATAGGAATATGACAAAATACCTGAAAAACGAAAGAAAATGCTTTTTCTTCATTTTAGTTCAGATTCCATATCAAGATTAAAATTAAAAATATAGGAATATAAAAAATAACTGAAAAACGAATGAAAATGCATTTTCTTCATTTTAGTTCAGATTTTATATCAAGAATAAAATTAAAAAAAATATAGGAATATGACAAAATACCTGAAAAACGTACGAAAATGCATTTTCTTTATTTTAGTTCAAATTCCATATCAAGAATAAAATAAAAAATATAGGAATGTGACAAAATACCTGAAAAACGAACGTAAATGCATTTTCTTCATTTTAGTTCAGATTCCCTATCAAGAATAATATTAAAAATATAGGAATATGACAAAGTACCTGAAAAACGAACGAAAATACATTTTTTTCATTTTAGTTCAGATTTTATATGAAGAATAAAATTAAAAATATAGAAATACGACAAATTAACTGAAGAACGAACGAAAATGCATTTTCTTCGTTTTAGTTCAGATTCCATATCAAGAATAAAATTAAATATATAGTAATATGACAAAATAACTGAAAAACGAATGAAAATGCATTTTCTTCATTTTAGTTCAGATTCCATATCAAGAATAAAATTAAAAATATAGGAATATGACAAAATACCTGAAAAACGAACCAAAATGCATTTTCTTCATTTTAGTTCAGATTCCATATCAATAATAAAATTAAAAATATAGGAATATAACAAAATACCTGAAAAACAAACGAAAATGCATTTTTCTTATTTTATTCAGATTCCATATCAAGAATAAAATTAAAAATATAGAAATAGGACAAAATACCTGAAAAACGAACGAAAATGCATTTTCTTCATTTTCGTTCAAATTCCATATCAATATTAAAATAAAAAATACAGGAATATAACAAAATACTTGAAAAATGAATGAAAATGCAATTTCTTCTTTTTAGTTCAGATTCCATATTAAGAATAAAATTTAAAATATAGGAATGACAAAAAAAATGAAACACGAACGAAAATGCATTTTCATTTTAGTTCAGATTCCATATCAAGAATAAAATTAAAAAATAGGAATATAGCAAAATAACTGAAAACGAACAAAAATTATTTGTTTTCATTTTAGTTCAGATTCTTTATCAAGAATAAAATTTAAATTATAGGAATTATAAATTATAGGAATCCTATATATTATAGGAAAAACGACCGAAAATGCATTTTCTTCATTTTAGTTCAGATTCCTTATCAAGAATAAAATTAAAAATATATGAATATGACAAAATAACTGAAAAAAGAACGAAAATGCATTTCCTTCATTTTAGTTCAGATTCCATATCAAGAATAAAATTAAATTATGGGAATATGACAACATACCTGAAGAATGAACGAAAAAGCATTTTCTTCATTTTAGTTCAGATTCCATATCAAGAATAGAATTAAGAATATAGGAATATGACAAAATAACTGTAAAACGAACGAAAATGCATTTTCTTCATTTTACTCAGATTCCATATCAAGAATAAAAGGAAAAATATAGGAATATGGCAAAATACCCGAAAAACAAACGAAAATGCATTTTCTTCATTTTAGTTCAGATTCCATATCAAGAATAAAATTAAAAATATAGAAATATGACAAACTAAAAAACGAACGAAAATGCAATTTTTTCATTTTAGTTCAGATTCAATATCAAGAATAAAATTAAAAATATAGATAGGAATATAACAATATAACTGAAAAACGTACATAATGAATTTTCTTCATTTTAGTTCAGATTCTATATCAAGAATAAAATTAAAAATATAGGAATATGACAAAGTACCTAAAAAACGAACGAAAATGCATTTTCTTCATTTTAGTTCAGATTCCATATCAAGAATAAAATTTAAATTATAGAAATATAACAAACAACCCGAAAAACGAAATAAAATGCATTTTCTTCTTACTAGTTCAGATTCCATATCAAGAATAAAATTAAAAATATAGGAATATGACAAAATAACTGAAAAACGAACGAAAATCCATTTTCTTCATTTTCGTTCAAATTCCATATCAATATTAAAATAAAAAATACAGGAATATAACAAAATACTTGAAAAATGAATGAAAATGCAATTTCTTCTTTTTGTTCAGATTCCATATTAAGAGTAAAATTTAAAATATAGGAATGACAAAAAAAATGAAACACGAACGAAAATGCATTTTCATTTTAGTTCAGATTCCATATCAAGAATAAAATTAAAAAATAGGAATATAGAAAAATAACTGAAAACGAACAAAAATTATTTGTTTTCATTTTAGTTCAGATTCTTTATCAAGAATAAAATTTAAATTATAGGAATTATAAATTATAGGAATCCTATATATTATAGGAAAAAACGACCGAAAATGCATTTTCTTCATTTTAGTTCAGATTCCTTATCAAGAATAAAATTAAAAATATATGAATATGACAAAATAACTGAAAAAAGAACGAAAATGCATTTCCTTCATTTTAGTTCAGATTCCATATCAAGAATAAAATTAAATTATGGGAATATGACAACATACCTGAAGAATGAACGAAAAAGCATTTTCTTCATTTTAGTTCAGATTCCATATCAAGAATAGAATTAAGAATATAGGAATATGACAAAATAACTGTAAAACGAACGAAAATGCATTTTCTTCATTTTACTCAGATTCCATATCAAGAATAAAAGGAAAAATATAGGAATATGGCAAAATACCCGAAAAACAAACGAAAATGCATTTTCTTCATTTTAGTTCAGATTCCATATCAAGAATAAAATTAAAAATATAGAAATATGACAAACTAACTAAAAAACGAACGAAAATGCAATTTTTTCATTTTAGTTCAGATTCAATATCAAGAATAAAATTAAAAATATAGGAATATAACAATATAACTGAAAAAACGTACATAATGAATTTTCTTCATTTTAGTTCAGATTCTATATCAAGAATAAAATTAAAAATATAGGAATATGACAAAGTACCTAAAAAACGAACGAAAATGCATTTTCTTCATTTTAGTTCAGATTCCATATCAAGAATAAAATTTAAATTATAGAAATATAACAAACAACCCGAAAAACGAAAGAAAATGCATTTTCTTCTTACTAGTTCAGATTCCATATCAAGAATAAAATTAAAAATATAGGAATATGACAAGATAACTGAAAAACGAACGAAAATCCATTTTCTTCATTTTCGTTCAAATTCCATATCAATATTAAAATAAAAAATACAGGAATATAACAAAATACTTGAAAAATGAATGAAAATGCAATTTCTTCTTTTTAGTTCAGATTCCATATTAAGAGTAAAATTTAAAATATAGGAATGACAAAAAAAATGAAACACGAACGAAAATGCATTTTCATTTTAGTTCAGATTCCATATCAAGAATAAAATTAAAAAATAGGAATATAGAAAAATAACTGAAAACGAACAAAAATTATTTGTTTTCATTTTAGTTCAGATTCTTTATCAAGAATAAAATTTAAATTATAGGAATTATAAATTATAGGAATCCTATATATTATAGGGAAAACGACCGAAAATGCATTTTCTTCATTTTAGTTCAGATTCCTTATCAAGAATAAAATTAAAAATATATGAATATGACAAAATAACTGAAAAAAGAACGAAAATGCATTTCCTTCATTTTAGTTCAGATTCCATATCAAGAATAAAATTAAATTATGGGAATATGACAACATACCTGAAGAATGAACGAAAAAGCATTTTCTTCATTTTAGTTCAGATTCCATATCAAGAATAGAATTAAGAATATAGGAATATGACAAAATAACTGTAAAACGAACGAAAATGCATTTTCTTCATTTTACTCAGATTCCATATCAAGAATAAAAGGAAAAATATAGGAATATGGCAAAATACCCGAAAAACAAACGAAAATGCATTTTCTTCATTTTAGTTCAGATTCCATATCAAGAATAAAATTAAAAATATAGAAATATGACAAACTAACTAAAAAACGAACGAAAATGCAATTTTTTCATTTTAGTTCAGATTCAATATCAAGAATAAAATTAAAAATATAGGAATATAACAATATAACTGAAAAACGTACATAATGATTTTTCTTCATTTTAGTTCAGATTCTATATCAAGAATAAAATTAAAAATATAGGAATATGACAAAGTACCTAAAAAACGAACGAAAATGCATTTTCTTCATTTTAGTTCAGATTCCATATCAAGAATAAAATTTAAATTATAGAAATATAACAAACAACCCGAAAAACGAAAGAAAATGCATTTTCTTCTTACTAGTTCAGATTCCATATCAAGAATAAAATTTAAAATATAGGAATATGACATAATAACTGAAAAACGAACGAAAATGCATTTTCTTCATTTTAGTTCAGATTCCATATCAAGAATAAAATTAATAATATAGGAAACGAAAGAAAATGCTTTTTCTTCATTTTAGTTCAGATTCCATATCAAGATTAAAATTAAAAATATAGGAATATAAAAAATAACTGAAAAACGAACGAAAATGCATTGTCTTCATTTTCAGATTTCATATCAAGAATAAAATTAAAAAATATAGGAATATGACAAAATACCTGAAAAACGTACGAAAATGCATTTTCTTTATATTATTTCAAATTCCATATCAAGAATAAAATTAGAAATATAGGAATGTGACAAAATACCTGAAAAAACGAACGTAAATGCATTTTCTTCATTTTAGTTCAGATTCCATATCAGGAATAAAATTAAAAATATAGGAATATGACATATATTAATATAGGAATATGAATATGAATATGAATATGAATATAGGAATATTAAATATAGGAATATAGGAATATGAATAAGAAAAACGAACGAAAATGCTTTTTCTTTATTTTAGTTCATATTCTATATCAAGAATAAAATTAAAAATATAGAAATATAACAAAATATCTGAAAAACGAACGAAAATGCATTTTCTTCATTTTAGTTCAAATTCCATATCAAGAATAAAATTAAAAATATAGGAATATGACAAAATACCTGAAAAACGAACGAAAATGCATTTTCTTCATTTGAGTTCAGATTCCATATCAAGAATAAAATTAAAATTATAGGAATATGACAAATAACCTGAAAACGAACGAAAATGCATTTTCTTCATTTTAGTTCAGATTCCATATCAAGAATAAAATTAAAAATATAGGAATATGACAAAAGAACTGAAAAACGAACGAAAATGCATTTTCTTCATTTTAGTTCAGATTCCATATCAAGATTAAAATTAAAAATATAGGAATATGACAAAAAAACAAAAACGAACGAAAATGAATTTTCTTCATTTTAGTTCAGATTTCATATCAAGAATAAAATTAAAAAATAGGAATATGACAAAATACCTGAAAAACCAACGAAAATGCATGTTCTTGATTTTAGTTCAGATTCCATATCAAGAATAAATTTAAAAATATAGGAATAAGACAAAATAACTTAAAAACGAACGAAAATGCATTTTTTTATTTTAGTTCAGATTCCATATCAAGAATAAAATTAAAAATATAGAAATATAACAAAATTACTGAAAGACGAACGAAAATGCATTTTCTTCGTTTTAGTTAGATTCCATATCAAGAATAGAATTAAAAATATATGAATATGACAAAATAACTGAAAAAAGAACGAAAATGCATTTCCTTCATTTTAGTTCAGATTCCATATCAAGAATAAAATTAAAAATACAGGAATATGACAAAATAACTGAAAAACGAACGAAAATGCATTTTTTTCATTTTGGTACAGATTCCATATCAAGAATAAAATTTAAATTATAGGAATATGACAAAATACCTGAAAAACGACCGAAAATGCATTTTCTTCATTTTCGTTCAGATTCCCTATCAATAATAAAATAAAAAATACAGGAATATAAAAAATACTTGAAAAATGAACGAAAATGCAATTTCTTCATTTTAGTTCAGATTCCATATCAAGAATAAAAATAAAAATATAGGACTGACAAAATAAGTGAAAAACGAACGAGAATGCTTTTTCTTCATTTTAGTTCAGATTCCATATCAAGATTAAAATTAAAAATATAGGAATATAAAAAATAACTGAAAAACGAATGAAAATGCATTTTCTTCATTTTAGTTCAGATTTTATATCAAGAATAAAATTAAAAAATATAGGATTATGACAAAATACCTGAAAAACGTACGAAAATGCATTTTCTTTATTTTAGTTCAAATTCCATATCAAGAATAAAATAAAAAATTTAGGAATGTGACAAAATACCTGAAAAACAAACGTAAATGCATTTTCTTCATTTTAGTTCAGATTCCATATCAAGAATAAAATTAAAAATATAGGAATATGACAAAGTACCTGAAAAACGAACGAAAATACATTTTCTTCATTTTAGTTCAGATTTTATATGAAGAATAAAATTAAAAATATAGAAATACGACAAAATAACTGAAAAACGAACGAAAATGCATTTACTTCGTTTTAGTTCAGATTCCATATCAAGAATAAAATTAAATATATAGGAATATGACAAAATAACTGAAAAACGAATGAAAATGCATTTTCTTCATTTTAGTTCAGATTCCATATCAAGAATAAAATTAAAAATATAGGAATATGACAAAATACCTGAAAAACGAACGAAAATGCATTTTCTTCATTTTAGTTCAGATTCCATATCAATAATAAAATTAAAAATATAGGAATATAACAAAATACCTGAAAAACAAACGAAAATGCATTTTCCTTATTTTATTCAGATTCCATATCAAGAATAAAATTAAAAATATAGAAATACGACAAAATACCTGAAAAACGAACGAAAATGCATTTTCTTCATTTTTGTTCAGATTTTATATCAATATTAAAATAAAAAATACAGGAATATAACAAAATACTTTAAAGTTGAACGAAAATGCAATTTCTTCTTTTTAGTTCAGATTCCATATCAAGAATAAAATTAAAAATATAGGAATGACAAAATAAATAAAAAACGAACGAAAATGCATTTTCTTCATTTTAGTTCAGATTCCATATCAAGAATGAAATTAAAAA